>NW_027094254.1:0-147560 GCF_029207755.1 Chamaea fasciata | reverse complement strand
CTGAAATCGTGTAGGGTTGAGACTCCTGTCTGTGAAAAAACAGGTGTTGGGATTAAGTGGTTCAACAATTTGGAGGTCCTGAATTTTTAATTAAATCTCTGGAGGCTGGATTTTTCCTTTCTTTCTATCTTTTTTAAGTTCACTCTTGAATCAGAAAATGTTATTCATTGAATGCAGTTTTTATAAGGGGGAGGTTCTCTTCCAAAGTGAACGCTGTGGGCAAAAATTTAATATGGCCTTAGCAGGCACTGCGCACGTCAGCTGGGTACGCCGGTCAAGCATCACCTCTGCAGGTGATCTCTAGGGAAGAGTAGATGCGTGGCTTTGCTCCCCGCTGATGACTCTTAGGGGCTCTAAGAACCTATGCACCCTTGATGACCAGAGCTGCATAAGATATTGCAAGACACTTAAAGAGCAGAATTGCCTTAAACACCAATCACAGAACCACAGAATCGACTAGGTTGGAAAAAAAACCATCTGAGACCATTGAGTCAAACCTATGACTCAACACCACCTTGTCAACCAGACCACAGCACTAAAAGCCATGTGCTATCTTTGCTTAAACACCTCCAGGTGACTCCACCGCCTCCTGGGAAGCCTATTCCAATGCCCAAAATCACCCTTTCTGTGAAGAATCTTCTTCTCAATGTCCAGTCCCAGCTTCCTGTGGTACAGCTTAAGACTTTGTCGGCTTCTCTTGCTGCTTGCCTGGGAGAAGAGACTGACCCCCACTGGGCTATACCCTCCTTTCGGGGACTTATAGAGGTTGGTACGCTCACCCCTGAGCCTTCTCTTCTCCAAGCTAAGCAACCCCAGCTCCCTCAGCTGCTCCTCATAAGACACGTGTCCCAGCCCATTCACTATCCTTGTTGCCCTCCTCTGGACCCATTTGAGCATCTCAACGTCCTTCCTAAACTGAGGAGCCCAGAACTGGACGCAGCACTCAAGGTGCGGCCTCACCAGTGCTGACTACAGGGGAAGAATGACCTCCCCGCTCCTGCTGGCTACACCATTCCTGATCCAGGCCAGGATGCCATTGGCCTTCTTGGCCACCAGAGCGCACTGCTGGCTCACGTTCAGCTGCTGTCTCCAGTACCCCCAGGTCCCTTTTCTGCCTGGGCACTGTCCAGCCACATCAACCCCAGCTTGTGGTGCTGCAGGGGCTTGCTGTGATTCAAAGGCACGACCTGGCACTTGGACTTGTGAAACCTCCCATTGTTGGATTCAGCACACCTATCCAGCCTGTCCAGGTCCCTCTGCAGAGTCCTCCTACCCTCTAACAGAGCAGTGCTTGCTCCCAGCTTGGTGTCATCTGCAAGGTGATCCCCTTGTCCGGATCATCAGTGAAGATATTTAAACAAGACTGGTCCCAACACAGACCCCTGGGGGGCTGCACTAAGTGACTAGCCCCCATCTGGATGCAGGACCATTCACCTCCAGTCTCTGGGCCTGGCCATCCAGCCAGTTCTGAACACGGCTCCTGCCCAAGCTGTGGGCTACCAGCTTTTCCAGGAGTGCGCTACGGGAGATGGGGTAAGAGGCTTTGCTGAAGGCCAGGTATACAACATCCACAGCCTTCCCGTCATCCACCTGGCGGGTCAGCTGGTAACAAAGGGAGATCAGGTTGGTTAAAGCACAACCTGCCCCTCCTAAATCCCTGCTGGCTGGGTCTGATCCCTCAGCTGTCCTGTAGGTGCTGCGTTATCGCACCTAAGATGATCTCTTGTTTAACCTTACTGAGTACCAAGGTCAGGCTGACAGGCCTGTAGTTTCCCATGTGCTCCTTATGGCCCTTCTTATGGATGAGCATCACGTTGGCCAGCCCAGTCGTCTTGTTACCCAGGACTGATGGTAAATGATGGAAAGCGTCTTGGTGAGGTCTTCTGCCATCTCCTGCACCACCCTAGGATGAATCCTGTCTGGTCTCATCGACTTGTCAGCATCTAAGTGGCTCACATGGTCACTAACTACTTTCTCCTGGATAACAGGAGAGGCTGTTCTGTTCCCTGCTCCCCATCTACGAGTTCAGGAGGCCAGTTGCCTTGAGGACAACCCGTCTTTTTGTTGAAAACTGAAGCAAAGAAGATGCTCGGGACCTCGGCCTTTTCCTCATCTTTGATAACTATATTCCCTCCCTTATGCAATAAAGATGAGAGATTCTTGCCCCTCCAAGATGCATTAAGATTATTGAAAGGCTTTGCCCACTGTGACAAACTCTCCAAAGAAGCAACTGCTCATCGGCAGCAACTGAAGCTCCCCCTCCCTGAACATGCCTCTGTGAAACTTGGGCTGTCAGTTAACCCACCCGAGAGGAATGTGAGGTAGGATTGGATGCGCTCTCAGACTAGCGGGAGGAAAACAGATACTGGAGGAGCACTGATACTGGACAGAAAGAACCCACACTCAAAGCCAACAAAGCCACTCTGTTGAGAAGCAACTCTGAGTGGGTAACTGTAGCCAATGAGCATTGATTCCTTTGTTGGCTAAAATGCCTAAATAGCAAAAAGGTTTGAATGCCTGGGGGAACCACACCAGCAAGAAGACCAGGGTGAAGAAAAGATGCAAGAGGATGCTTTCTGGATCCAAGTGCGGTGATAGCTTTCTACTTCAACTGTCTCACTCTTTCTCTCCCTCTGGCCCTCCTCTCTTTCCTATTTCTATCTCTCTACCTCATGCTTACTGTTAAAGAAAATCCATGCTATCGACTTCGGCACATGCCTCTTACCTTCAGGTAGAGGCATGTGCCAATAATCGGATCATAAAAGACGTGCTGGTACAACAGACTGCTGCTGTGAGGGGGTGAGATGTGCAATTGATCCTTGGCCCAGGGATTGGCACTGGAGAAGGCAGATGCAGCTCTTCCCTTCCCTGGAGTGTTTGTGCATTGGTCTTACACGCCACTCCTATGTGGAAGGGAGCAACAGAGGTTCGTCGATGTTCACGGATGGAAAAGAATGGCAAAAAGCAAAAGGGTCCAAAAAAACCTCACCCCTTTTTATTAACAAACTACACACTCAGCATGGCAGTTGGTATATGTTTTGCCACTACCTTCTAATAATAAGACAGAAGACTAAAAGAAAAGAGGGAAGAATAATGGAAAGAGGAATCGCGTAGGAGAGGAAAGAAGATTAAAGTCCTGGGTCCAGCACCGATCCAGCCAACAGGTGTCCAGGGTCCTGAGAGAATGCCACCCGGCCCCTGTGGTGGTACATTTTTCTAGGTAAGTTTTCCCCATTCTGGGATTAGGTTCCTCACTCTTCGTACAAATGAGTTGGCATGTGCAGCCTAGTATTCTAGACTTTTCTGGAAATGGGCTGGGGGGCTTTGGGTTTGTTTTCTTTTTTTTTTTGTGGTCTTGATTCTCCATCTATTGGTCTTGCTTGCTCCTTGACCCCACTCCTGCACTTAAGCTGTTCTTTATGTTGTGTGGTCACTACAGACTGGAACAGGAACTTCAGCTCCAGAATGGGGCTGGCCTACGTTCAATACAGCTCCCCTTTCCAGGCACATGCTGTTATAACTCGTTTGCTTGATGGCTGTTGGTGTTCAGGGCATAGCAGTGCATGAACTCTTTACTGCTTAGGTTTCTACATGGGCCAAAAAACCCAGTTGCCATCTGATGGGGACAAAAACCATCCTTAGGGCACAGAGCAGAATGAAGGGCTTCACATTTTTGATGACAGGGCAACATCTGCACCCTTCTTTTCTTTTCTCTTGTTTTCCTAGTGTTGTGTTTCTTGAACTTGTTTTTGCAAACTTAAGGTGCCAGATGCTACTCTTCCGCTGCAGACGTACCAATAGCTGTGGGGAAGGCATTGATCTGTACGGAAGGGAGTGTGAAGCCAAATTCTTCCTAGATGAGTATGAAGGGATCCCTGAGTTCAGGACTGCTTGGGCAAAATCAAGCCAGCGGGATTTTAGAGAATTTGGATGCAAATTTGTCGCAGAGCAGAAAATACAGGTCTCCTTTTGAGTTTGCTTCCAATTTAATTCCGTTTAATGCAATTAAAATTAATAGAACTCAGAAGGAAAGGGTTGTGGTCTACTATAGCCTGAACTGCAGCTGGTCCATTTTGCCGTTCAAACAATTTTTCCCTTTAGGTACAGCAAGATCTCCTTCAGCAGATTAAAGAATTGGAGCAGCTTTGCCCGAGGAACTGGACAGGGTTGAGTTGGTCTTGGAGGTAGTGTCTGCAGGGGGGCTGAGGTGTAGGCTGGTGCTGGCGTAATTCCTGGTACTGGCCTTCTTCCCACTGTAGTCCGGATCCAGTCGTAGTAGTACTGAGTGGAGCTGGAGACTGCAGGCCGTTTAGGTCTAGCACAGCCTACTCCCCAGCTGGTCACACCAATTTGCCAGAAGAAGCCGGCATGCTTATCTTGGCAGACAAGAGGCCCCCCGCTGTCACCCTGGAGCAGAGCAGAGAGGATTAAGGTGCCTCTGTGTGCCCCTGTCAGCAGTCGGAGTTGGTTGCTTTACTCTCTTCAGCCCCTGCCAGAAGAGCTGGACTCCTGGCTGAGCAAGGCCTTGCTCAAGTGCTGGAACCTGTAGAACCTCAGCACCCTTGGGAGCAGGTTGGGGGCCTGTCAGGTGAGGCTCTCTGTCTCCCCTGTGCTTGGATGCTTCAGGGTTAGCATCTGGACCCCACAGAGCAAGGACCCACGGATGGGAAAGGGGGCAGAAGCTTCAGCGGCAGTGCAGAGCTGGGGCTGGGAGAGCAACTGGTCAGGGAAAGCACGCGCTGGGCTGTGCTTGGGTGCTGGGATGAGGCTGCCTACACTGCTGGGGGCTGGGGGACTCGGCATGCTCCTACCTGGCAGGTGCCAACGCCGCCCTGGCCAGCACACACGTGGAAGTCATAGATGTACCCATGCAGCCACTCACTACTGTTGCAGAGCTGGTTAGGGACCACTTGCACCTTGGCCTGCTGCAGGATATCTCTACCTGAAGCTGTGAGCAGAGAAAGGAATGAGCTCCCAGCAGCTCTTTGCCCGTGTGTGGAAGTTTTTCCCTAGAGGCTTGCTGGCCTCTAGAGAGGTGTTGGGAGTGCTGTGTCGCTGCTGTGTGGCATTGGGCAGCAGGCCAGGCCAGAGGCATATGTCCCACGGCCTAACTCTGCTGTCAGGAAGGCCCAGCCGTCTCTCCCTGGTGGGCCAAGCTTGCCCTCAGGGTCCAGATCCTTTATGGGAACTCACTCACATTTCACGATTCTGTCACCCCAGCCAGCAACGTAACAGTTTTTCAGCTCCGACACTTTCACTGCAGGACCAGGCAGGCAGGCGGTCTGAATGGTGGAGCTGCACTGGACTGGCCGATCCAGTTCCAGCAAGGCGATGTCGTTATACTCAAGGTCAGGGATGTATTTTTCATGAATAATCAGCCGCTTAATCCGGCGCACTTCCACACCAGGGCCCGACTGGCCCAACGAGGTGGCCCCAAGAACGATGGCCCACTCGCTGATGGGACTGGAAGGCAGATGGAGAGAGGGGTGAGGGCGAGTAGAATCACGTGCTGTAACACCCCAGCCCTTCCTGCCTTCTGCTTCCTGAGGCAGAGAGGAAAACAGCACTCCACAGAGTGAAAGTAGGCTTGAGCTATATTGAGCTGCAGGCTGCTAGGAAGCGGTGGCATGAACCCAGTCGTCTCCCTGAGCAGTCTCTCAGCTGGGCCCTGCAATGTCCTGGCACTAGGCACATGCAAGGAAATGGGATGGGAATAGCATGCACTGGTGGTGTGGGGATATCCCTGTGCCCAGGTCCGACTTACTTTGTGATGTTGACAAAGCAGTGGGCAGCTGAGAGCAGCCACTTTGCGCTGATGAGGGTCCCTCCACAGATATGCACAGATACCGGTGGTTTCCAGACGCAGCGGATACTGGCGATCCCAGCCCAGGCCCCAGACCCTGGCATGACATCTGTGCCACCCACAACGCGTGATGAGCTGAAGGTAGTACCCATGGGCCGCAGCCCACAAGTCTGTCTGGAAGCAGAAAGTCGTTAGTGTCCCATGAGAAGGCCTGCTGCTGTGCTGAAGGTCAGCCAGCTTCCCTCCTCACAAGGCTCTGGTTGCAAAGCCAGCAGGGAGCTGCCTGGGATGTCCACATGTTTGCCCATTTCTGCTTTAGCCCCTTAGACAACTGGTGCCAGCAGCCTGGCCAGTGGTGATAAACGGAGACTCCCACCTACTTTGGGAACTGCTGTGGCCACAGGTGGCAAGCGGGCACCCACAGGGAAGCCCCTAAGCCTTTGCCCGGGCCCCCAAAGAGCCTGAGGCTACTTACCCACAGGCGCCATGTGCAGGCCCGCACAGAGCCAGTAGGATGAGGATGCACAACAAAATCATTGCCGTCACAGCTGCAAGTCAGCTGCAAGGAGAGAGAGCTTGACACCTCCAGGGCAGCTGCCAACGTAATGCCAACAGAATTTGCTTTGCCGCAGTGCCCTCGGCCCTAGGCCTGATGTCACAGAGGGACTGGTTCCATGTTCCAGACACGGTGCTGGCCGCTGCAGGCAGGGGGGAAGGGCAATTTAGAGGCCTAAAACCACAGAAAGGTCTGGATTGGAAGGTACCTTAAGGACTGACTAGTTTCAAACCCCAACCATGCACACAGAGGCCTTCCACTACACCAGGTTGCTCAGAGTCCCATCCAAGCTGGCCTCAAATGGTAAAAGGAATGGGGCATCCACAGCTTCTCTGGGAAACATGTGCCACTCTTGTGCTAATGATACAAGATTTTGCTTGACATCCAAAACTACAGAATTGGCAGTAACAACAATTCAAAGCAACACACATTCTGATTTTTAAAAAGTTTGTGACATTGCAGGACTACTACTGTAGCAATCCACATCACTCACTAATCTCCTTGGGGCTATATGGGCACTGCATAAGATCTTCTTCAGGCTAGCTGTGCTAGCCGTTCTGAGAGAAAGTGGCATTGTTTAGCAAGACCGCCTTTTTCCAGACCTTTTGTGACTTTTTTTTTTTCTTTTTTTTTTTAAAATTTCAGGCTATTTAAGCGCATAATTTAGCTAAATGCATCTTCCTTAGAGGGATCCTGCCTTTGAAAATGGAAGTGTGGGAGAAGAAAGCAGTCTATCCTTATGCAGAGGTGAAACAGGTGTTTCTCTTCCATGGCTCTGGGCAAGCCTGCACAGACCTAAGGGTAAGGGCCTAGCCCAGTGTTTATGGCTGACCTGGTACACCCCTGATGCCCGCTTTGACTGTGAGCATGCTAGTCACAGTAAGAGGATGGAGTTTTGTCTTCTAAGCCCATGTGAGTAGAGCTCATCCTCAGGACCACGTAGGATGACCAACACATCCTTCATGACTCGTTCTCTGAGCTGGATGAGATCTGTATGAAAGAGGCTGAAGATGCCGAGTGCAAAGAAATGGCAAGGTAAATCCCTGCTGCCGGCTGCGATGGGAGAGAAGTACCCATGCTGGCAATACCCTCGGGCTCTGCCTTCTGCTCTCTGGAACACTTTCTGCAGCTGCTGATGGAAGCAGCCTTCTCCTCTTGCCAGCCCAGAGCTTTAGCAATGCAATTGGAGACCTGGAGCTGAAGAGGAGATGAATGACAGTATCAAGTGAAGGATCATGCCCTATGTGGCTACTCTCTCCTTGCACAGCCTCTGAACTGAGGAGCTGCACCACAAATGAAAGGATGCTGCTGGACAATTGTGCCAACAGCATCAAAGACACTGAAGGTAACGCGGGAGCCACATCCCTCTGGGAGTGGCCGAGCTTGGTTTGTCGCATGGCCCTTCACTCCCAAATCAACCTTGCCCCGAAGATGCATCCTTTTTCACAAGTCCCATTGGATCTTTAAATTCTGTAGTCATCATCTCTCTAGTATTGCGAAGGCTGGCTCATTAAGTCAATTCCTAAGGCATCCAAGGAAACATTTGCTTACCACACTTCAGCCTATTAGTCGGCATTTTGTACAGTCCCTAACACTTGGTGGCCTACAGCTGCTAGTCTCGTTTCCTAAGTACTGCTTAGTTATACAAAGAATTCCATAGTCCTGCATTACCTGGGTTAGTTGGAACAGTTCAAGTTTTTGTCCTGCACCTATGGCTAAGCTTAACTAGCCAGAATAGCTAGGCATGCTCACACGAGCGACACCCAAGGTTTTCTGCCTCTCATGCTGGAGTGGCAGTCCTCACCTTCCCTTGGAGGCTTTCTCATAGCCCTCCTAACACTGGGGTTTCTGCTCTTTGTCTTGCACTGACACCTCATCCTTTTCTTGACCCTCACCCTGCCTTAAGCCCATGTCCAGCATGAGCCTTGCCAGCCATTTCAGTCTTCATCAATTCCCAAGACATTCAAAAAACAGGAGAATTGTATTGATGCATTTCTCATGGAAGGAGGAGATGACTCCAGTACAACTTATGAATAGGGGTGGAGACTCCCTAACAGAAAAACAATTTTACAACCTCTACTACTGACAGAACAGAAGTATGCATATGCAACAAACGGTCAAATGCACAAAAACTCCCCAACTTTCCAGATTTTCTTGGTACACTTTCCTGTCTCAAACTCAGCTCTATGTTATTGCTTCATAGTTGTTCCTAAAGCATTTCAATAGGGTTCTGTATATTCCTCCAGGAGAGGCTGCAGCACCTGCACCATGACCTCCCCATCTGGACCGCAGAGGCACAGGGCATACAAGATGCTGTTCTCTGCTCTCACTGCCAGCCACCGCTGGGACCCATAGATTGCCTCCAGCCTCTGGCGCAGCCAGGGCAGCATAGGGTCAAGAACATGCTCTTCTTTTTGCCCAGACCTTGGCAGCAGGCTACCCACAGCCTCTGCCCCTGCAGGCCCCTGCTCAGCTGGGGAAGGTGTCCCTTGCACAGGAAGCGCTCCTGGGCGCTGGCAGCTGTTTCCATCCAGGAGGCCAAGAGATCTTTCTGCCTCTCTCTTGGTCTCTGGTGATTCTCCCTGGGGTGTGATGACACACTCGAGGTATTTTTGTTCCCGCAGAGAAAACCTGACAGACTCTATCAATCTTCTGCAGAGTGGGCACTCTGCTTTCTTCTCTGCCCAACGCAGCATGCAGCCCATGCAGAATTCATGGCCACAGAGTATGGCATAAGCAACACCCTCTTGCTCATCATGACAAATGGGGCAGCTGCACTCTGTCCCCATGGCTCTGTCTGTTCTCCGTGGCAATTCAGGGAGTCCTGAGAAGCTGCTCCCCATCACTGGCACTACCAAAGAATCTCACACACTGCAACAAAATGGAGAAACCTTGGTCTCTTCCTGTCCCAAGGAGCAGATGAAAAAATGCCCAAGCCCCTGGACAAGGATATCCTCCTGACTCCTCAAGCCCTAATGACCTTCTCACTACCACCCTGGGGAGACTCAGCCTTCAAGGTCTTACAGGCAAGCTTGACAGGCTGTGACTTTCCTGAGAGCGTGGAAAGATGGTCTCGGGCAGCTGAAATCGTGTAGGGTTGAGACTCCTGTCTGTGAAAAACAGGTGTTGGGATTAAGTGGTTCAACAATTTGGAGGTCCTGAATTTTTAATTAAATCTCTGGAGGCTGGATTTTTCCTTTCTTTCTATCTTTTTTAAGTTCACTCTTGAATCAGAAAATGTTATTCATTGAATGCAGTTTTTATAAGGGGGAGGTTCTCTTCCAAAGTGAACGCTGTGGGCAAAAATTTAATATGGCCTTAGCAGGCACTGCGCACGTCAGCTGGGTACGCCGGTCAAGCATCACCTCTGCAGGTGATCTCTAGGGAAGAGTAGATGCGTGGCTTTGCTCCCCGCTGATGACTCTTAGGGGCTCTAAGAACCTATGCACCCTTGATGACCAGAGCTGCATAAGATATTGCAAGACACTTAAAGAGCAGAATTGCCTTAAACACCAATCACAGAACCACAGAATCGACTAGGTTGGAAAAAAAACCATCTGAGACCATTGAGTCAAACCTATGACTCAACACCACCTTGTCAACCAGACCACAGCACTAAAAGCCATGTGCTATCTTTGCTTAAACACCTCCAGGTGACTCCACCGCCTCCCTGGGAAGCCTATTCCAATGCCCAAAATCACCCTTTCTGTGAAGAATCTTCTTCTCAATGTCCAGTCCCAGCTTCCTGTGGTACAGCTTAAGACTTTGTCGGCTTCTCTTGCTGCTTGCCTGGGAGAAGAGACTGACCCCCACTGGGCTATACCCTCCTTTCGGGGACTTATAGAGGTTGGTACGCTCACCCCTGAGCCTTCTCTTCTCCAAGCTAAGCAACCCCAGCTCCCTCAGCTGCTCCTCATAAGACACGTGTCCCAGCCCATTCACTATCCTTGTTGCCCTCCTCTGGACCCATTTGAGCATCTCAACGTCCTTCCTAAACTGAGGAGCCCAGAACTGGACGCAGCACTCAAGGTGCGGCCTCACCAGTGCTGACTACAGGGGAAGAATGACCTCCCCGCTCCTGCTGGCTACACCATTCCTGATCCAGGCCAGGATGCCATTGGCCTTCTTGGCCACCAGAGCGCACTGCTGGCTCACGTTCAGCTGCTGTCTCCAGTACCCCCAGGTCCCTTTTCTGCCTGGGCACTGTCCAGCCACATCAACCCCAGCTTGTGGTGCTGCAGGGGCTTGCTGTGATTCAAAGGCACGACCTGGCACTTGGACTTGTGAAACCTCCCATTGTTGGATTCAGCACACCTATCCAGCCTGTCCAGGTCCCTCTGCAGAGTCCTCCTACCCTCTAACAGAGCAGTGCTTGCTCCCAGCTTGGTGTCATCTGCAAGGTGATCCCCTTGTCCGGATCATCAGTGAAGATATTTAAACAAGACTGGTCCCAACACAGACCCCTGGGGGGCTGCACTAAGTGACTAGCCCCCATCTGGATGCAGGACCATTCACCTCCAGTCTCTGGGCCTGGCCATCCAGCCAGTTCTGAACACGGCTCCTGCCCAAGCTGTGGGCTACCAGCTTTTCCAGGAGTGCGCTACGGGAGATGGGGTAAGAGGCTTTGCTGAAGGCCAGGTATACAACATCCACAGCCTTCCCGTCATCCACCTGGCGGGTCAGCTGGTAACAAAGGGAGATCAGGTTGGTTAAAGCACAACCTGCCCCTCCTAAATCCCTGCTGGCTGGGTCTGATCCCTCAGCTGTCCTGTAGGTGCTGCGTTATCGCACTTAAGATGATCTCTTGTTTAACCTTACTGAGTACCAAGGTCAGGCTGACAGGCCTGTAGTTTCCCATGTGCTCCTTATGGCCCTTCTTATGGATGAGCATCACGTTGGCCAGCCCAGTCGTCTTGTTACCCAGGACTGATGGTAAATGATGGAAAGCGTCTTGGTGAGGTCTTCTGCCATCTCCTGCACCACCCTAGGATGAATCCTGTCTGGTCTCATCGACTTGTCAGCATCTAAGTGGCTCAGATGGTCACTAACTACTTTCTCCTGGATAACAGGAGAGGCTGTTCTGTTCCCTGCTCCCCATCTACGAGTTCAGGAGGCCAGTTGCCTTGAGGACAACCCGTCTTTTTGTTGAAAACTGAAGCAAAGAAGATGCTCGGGACCTCGGCCTTTTCCTCATCTTTGATAACTATATTCCCTCCCTTATGCAATAAAGATGAGAGATTCTTGCCCCTCCAAGATGCATTAAGATTATTGAAAGGCTTTGCCCACTGTGACAAACTCTCCAAAGAAGCAACTGCTCATCGGCAGCAACTGAAGCTCCCCCTCCCTGAACATGCCTCTGTGAAACTTGGGCTGTCAGTTAACCCACCCGAGAGGAATGTGAGGTAGGATTGGATGCGCTCTCAGACTAGCGGGAGGAAAACAGATACTGGAGGAGCACTGATACTGGACAGAAAGAACCCACACTCAAAGCCAACAAAGCCACTCTGTTGAGAAGCAACTCTGAGTGGGTAACTGTAGCCAATGAGCATTGATTCCTTTGTTGGCTAAAATGCCTAAATAGCAAAAAGGTTTGAATGCCTGGGGGAACCACACCAGCAAGAAGACCAGGGTGAAGAAAAGATGCAAGAGGATGCTTTCTGGATCCAAGTGCGGTGATAGCTTTCTACTTCAACTGTCTCACTCTTTCTCTCCCTCTGGCCCTCCTCTCTTTCCTATTTCTATCTCTCTACCTCATGCTTACTGTTAAAGAAAATCCATGCTATCGACTTCGGCACATGCCTCTTACCTTCAGGTAGAGGCATGTGCCAATAATCGGATCATAAAAGACGTGCTGGTACAACAGACTGCTGCTGTGAGGGGGTGAGATGTGCAATTGATCCTTGGCCCAGGGATTGGCACTGGAGAAGGCAGATGCAGCTCTTCCCTTCCCTGGAGTGTTTGTGCATTGGTCTTACACGCCACTCCTATGTGGAAGGGAGCAACAGAGGTTCGTCGATGTTCACGGATGGAAAAGAATGGCAAAAAGCAAAAGGGTCCAAAAAAACCTCACCCCTTTTTATTAACAAACTACACACTCAGCATGGCAGTTGGTATATGTTTTGCCACTACCTTCTAATAATAAGACAGAAGACTAAAAGAAAAGAGGGAAGAATAATGGAAAGAGGAATCGCGTAGGAGAGGAAAGAAGATTAAAGTCCTGGGTCCAGCACCGATCCAGCCAACAGGTGTCCAGGGTCCTGAGAGAATGCCACCCGGCCCCTGTGGTGGTACATTTTTCTAGGTAAGTTTTCCCCATTCTGGGATTAGGTTCCTCACTCTTCGTACAAATGAGTTGGCATGTGCAGCCTAGTATTCTAGACTTTTCTGGAAATGGGCTGGGGGGCTTTGGGTTTGTTTTCTTTTTTTTTTTGTGGTCTTGATTCTCCATCTATTGGTCTTGCTTGCTCCTTGACCCCACTCCTGCACTTAAGCTGTTCTTTATGTTGTGTGGTCACTACAGACTGGAACAGGAACTTCAGCTCCAGAATGGGGCTGGCCTACGTTCAATACAGCTCCCCTTTCCAGGCACATGCTGTTATAACTCGTTTGCTTGATGGCTGTTGGTGTTCAGGGCATAGCAGTGCATGAACTCTTTACTGCTTAGGTTTCTACATGGGCCAAAAAACCCAGTTGCCATCTGATGGGGACAAAAACCATCCTTAGGGCACAGAGCAGAATGAAGGGCTTCACATTTTTGATGACAGGGCAACATCTGCACCCTTCTTTTCTTTTCTCTTGTTTTCCTAGTGTTGTGTTTCTTGAACTTGTTTTTGCAAACTTAAGGTGCCAGATGCTACTCTTCCGCTGCAGACGTACCAATAGCTGTGGGGAAGGCATTGATCTGTACGGAAGGGAGTGTGAAGCCAAATTCTTCCTAGATGAGTATGAAGGGATCCCTGAGTTCAGGACTGCTTGGGCAAAATCAAGCCAGCGGGATTTTAGAGAATTTGGATGCAAATTTGTCGCAGAGCAGAAAATACAGGTCTCCTTTTGAGTTTGCTTCCAATTTAATTCCGTTTAATGCAATTAAAATTAATAGAACTCAGAAGGAAAGGGTTGTGGTCTACTATAGCCTGAACTGCAGCTGGTCCATTTTGCCGTTCAAACAATTTTTCCCTTTAGGTACAGCAAGATCTCCTTCAGCAGATTAAAGAATTGGAGCAGCTTTGCCCGAGGAACTGGACAGGGTTGAGTTGGTCTTGGAGGTAGTGTCTGCAGGGGGGCTGAGGTGTAGGCTGGTGCTGGCGTAATTCCTGGTACTGGCCTTCTTCCCACTGTAGTCCGGATCCAGTCGTAGTAGTACTGAGTGGAGCTGGAGACTGCAGGCCGTTTAGGTCTAGCACAGCCTACTCCCCAGCTGGTCACACCAATTTGCCAGAAGAAGCCGGCATGCTTATCTTGGCAGACAAGAGGCCCCCCGCTGTCACCCTGGAGCAGAGCAGAGAGGATTAAGGTGCCTCTGTGTGCCCCTGTCAGCAGTCGGAGTTGGTTGCTTTACTCTCTTCAGCCCCTGCCAGAAGAGCTGGACTCCTGGCTGAGCAAGGCCTTGCTCAAGTGCTGGAACCTGTAGAACCTCAGCACCCTTGGGAGCAGGTTGGGGGCCTGTCAGGTGAGGCTCTCTGTCTCCCCTGTGCTTGGATGCTTCAGGGTTAGCATCTGGACCCCACAGAGCAAGGACCCACGGATGGGAAAGGGGGCAGAAGCTTCAGCGGCAGTGCAGAGCTGGGGCTGGGAGAGCAACTGGTCAGGGAAAGCACGCGCTGGGCTGTGCTTGGGTGCTGGGATGAGGCTGCCTACACTGCTGGGGGCTGGGGGACTCGGCATGCTCCTACCTGGCAGGTGCCAACGCCGCCCTGGCCAGCACACACGTGGAAGTCATAGATGTACCCATGCAGCCACTCACTACTGTTGCAGAGCTGGTTAGGGACCACTTGCACCTTGGCCTGCTGCAGGATATCTCTACCTGAAGCTGTGAGCAGAGAAAGGAATGAGCTCCCAGCAGCTCTTTGCCCGTGTGTGGAAGTTTTTCCCTAGAGGCTTGCTGGCCTCTAGAGAGGTGTTGGGAGTGCTGTGTCGCTGCTGTGTGGCATTGGGCAGCAGGCCAGGCCAGAGGCATATGTCCCACGGCCTAACTCTGCTGTCAGGAAGGCCCAGCCGTCTCTCCCTGGTGGGCCAAGCTTGCCCTCAGGGTCCAGATCCTTTATGGGAACTCACTCACATTTCACGATTCTGTCACCCCAGCCAGCAACGTAACAGTTTTTCAGCTCCGACACTTTCACTGCAGGACCAGGCAGGCAGGCGGTCTGAATGGTGGAGCTGCACTGGACTGGCCGATCCAGTTCCAGCAAGGCGATGTCGTTATACTCAAGGTCAGGGATGTATTTTTCATGAATAATCAGCCGCTTAATCCGGCGCACTTCCACACCAGGGCCCGACTGGCCCAACGAGGTGGCCCCAAGAACGATGGCCCACTCGCTGATGGGACTGGAAGGCAGATGGAGAGAGGGGTGAGGGCGAGTAGAATCACGTGCTGTAACACCCCAGCCCTTCCTGCCTTCTGCTTCCTGAGGCAGAGAGGAAAACAGCACTCCACAGAGTGAAAGTAGGCTTGAGCTATATTGAGCTGCAGGCTGCTAGGAAGCGGTGGCATGAACCCAGTCGTCTCCCTGAGCAGTCTCTCAGCTGGGCCCTGCAATGTCCTGGCACTAGGCACATGCAAGGAAATGGGATGGGAATAGCATGCACTGGTGGTGTGGGGATATCCCTGTGCCCAGGTCCGACTTACTTTGTGATGTTGACAAAGCAGTGGGCAGCTGAGAGCAGCCACTTTGCGCTGATGAGGGTCCCTCCACAGATATGCACAGATACCGGTGGTTTCCAGACGCAGCGGATACTGGCGATCCCAGCCCAGGCCCCAGACCCTGGCATGACATCTGTGCCACCCACAACGCGTGATGAGCTGAAGGTAGTACCCATGGGCCGCAGCCCACAAGTCTGTCTGGAAGCAGAAAGTCGTTAGTGTCCCATGAGAAGGCCTGCTGCTGTGCTGAAGGTCAGCCAGCTTCCCTCCTCACAAGGCTCTGGTTGCAAAGCCAGCAGGGAGCTGCCTGGGATGTCCACATGTTTGCCCATTTCTGCTTTAGCCCCTTAGACAACTGGTGCCAGCAGCCTGGCCAGTGGTGATAAACGGAGACTCCCACCTACTTTGGGAACTGCTGTGGCCACAGGTGGCAAGCGGGCACCCACAGGGAAGCCCCTAAGCCTTTGCCCGGGCCCCCAAAGAGCCTGAGGCTACTTACCCACAGGCGCCATGTGCAGGCCCGCACAGAGCCAGTAGGATGAGGATGCACAACAAAATCATTGCCGTCACAGCTGCAAGTCAGCTGCAAGGAGAGAGAGCTTGACACCTCCAGGGCAGCTGCCAACGTAATGCCAACAGAATTTGCTTTGCCGCAGTGCCCTCGGCCCTAGGCCTGATGTCACAGAGGGACTGGTTCCATGTTCCAGACACGGTGCTGGCCGCTGCAGGCAGGGGGGAAGGGCAATTTAGAGGCCTAAAACCACAGAAAGGTCTGGATTGGAAGGTACCTTAAGGACTGACTAGTTTCAAACCCCAACCATGCACACAGAGGCCTTCCACTACACCAGGTTGCTCAGAGTCCCATCCAAGCTGGCCTCAAATGGTAAAAGGAATGGGGCATCCACAGCTTCTCTGGGAAACATGTGCCACTCTTGTGCTAATGATACAAGATTTTGCTTGACATCCAAAACTACAGAATTGGCAGTAACAACAATTCAAAGCAACACACATTCTGATTTTTAAAAAGTTTGTGACATTGCAGGACTACTACTGTAGCAATCCACATCACTCACTAATCTCCTTGGGGCTATATGGGCACTGCATAAGATCTTCTTCAGGCTAGCTGTGCTAGCCGTTCTGAGAGAAAGTGGCATTGTTTAGCAAGACCGCCTTTTTCCAGACCTTTTGTGACTTTTTTTTTTTCTTTTTTTTTTTAAAATTTCAGGCTATTTAAGCGCATAATTTAGCTAAATGCATCTTCCTTAGAGGGATCCTGCCTTTGAAAATGGAAGTGTGGGAGAAGAAAGCAGTCTATCCTTATGCAGAGGTGAAACAGGTGTTTCTCTTCCATGGCTCTGGGCAAGCCTGCACAGACCTAAGGGTAAGGGCCTAGCCCAGTGTTTATGGCTGACCTGGTACACCCCTGATGCCCGCTTTGACTGTGAGCATGCTAGTCACAGTAAGAGGATGGAGTTTTGTCTTCTAAGCCCATGTGAGTAGAGCTCATCCTCAGGACCACGTAGGATGACCAACACATCCTTCATGACTCGTTCTCTGAGCTGGATGAGATCTGTATGAAAGAGGCTGAAGATGCCGAGTGCAAAGAAATGGCAAGGTAAATCCCTGCTGCCGGCTGCGATGGGAGAGAAGTACCCATGCTGGCAATACCCTCGGGCTCTGCCTTCTGCTCTCTGGAACACTTTCTGCAGCTGCTGATGGAAGCAGCCTTCTCCTCTTGCCAGCCCAGAGCTTTAGCAATGCAATTGGAGACCTGGAGCTGAAGAGGAGATGAATGACAGTATCAAGTGAAGGATCATGCCCTATGTGGCTACTCTCTCCTTGCACAGCCTCTGAACTGAGGAGCTGCACCACAAATGAAAGGATGCTGCTGGACAATTGTGCCAACAGCATCAAAGACACTGAAGGTAACGCGGGAGCCACATCCCTCTGGGAGTGGCCGAGCTTGGTTTGTCGCATGGCCCTTCACTCCCAAATCAACCTTGCCCCGAAGATGCATCCTTTTTCACAAGTCCCATTGGATCTTTAAATTCTGTAGTCATCATCTCTCTAGTATTGCGAAGGCTGGCTCATTAAGTCAATTCCTAAGGCATCCAAGGAAACATTTGCTTACCACACTTCAGCCTATTAGTCGGCATTTTGTACAGTCCCTAACACTTGGTGGCCTACAGCTGCTAGTCTCGTTTCCTAAGTACTGCTTAGTTATACAAAGAATTCCATAGTCCTGCATTACCTGGGTTAGTTGGAACAGTTCAAGTTTTTGTCCTGCACCTATGGCTAAGCTTAACTAGCCAGAATAGCTAGGCATGCTCACACGAGCGACACCCAAGGTTTTCTGCCTCTCATGCTGGAGTGGCAGTCCTCACCTTCCCTTGGAGGCTTTCTCATAGCCCTCCTAACACTGGGGTTTCTGCTCTTTGTCTTGCACTGACACCTCATCCTTTTCTTGACCCTCACCCTGCCTTAAGCCCATGTCCAGCATGAGCCTTGCCAGCCATTTCAGTCTTCATCAATTCCCAAGACATTCAAAAAACAGGAGAATTGTATTGATGCATTTCTCATGGAAGGAGGAGATGACTCCAGTACAACTTATGAATAGGGGTGGAGACTCCCTAACAGAAAAACAATTTTACAACCTCTACTACTGACAGAACAGAAGTATGCATATGCAACAAACGGTCAAATGCACAAAAACTCCCCAACTTTCCAGATTTTCTTGGTACACTTTCCTGTCTCAAACTCAGCTCTATGTTATTGCTTCATAGTTGTTCCTAAAGCATTTCAATAGGGTTCTGTATATTCCTCCAGGAGAGGCTGCAGCACCTGCACCATGACCTCCCCATCTGGACCGCAGAGGCACAGGGCATACAAGATGCTGTTCTCTGCTCTCACTGCCAGCCACCGCTGGGACCCATAGATTGCCTCCAGCCTCTGGCGCAGCCAGGGCAGCATAGGGTCAAGAACATGCTCTTCTTTTTGCCCAGACCTTGGCAGCAGGCTACCCACAGCCTCTGCCCCTGCAGGCCCCTGCTCAGCTGGGGAAGGTGTCCCTTGCACAGGAAGCGCTCCTGGGCGCTGGCAGCTGTTTCCATCCAGGAGGCCAAGAGATCTTTCTGCCTCTCTCTTGGTCTCTGGTGATTCTCCCTGGGGTGTGATGACACACTCGAGGTATTTTTGTTCCCGCAGAGAAAACCTGACAGACTCTATCAATCTTCTGCAGAGTGGGCACTCTGCTTTCTTCTCTGCCCAACGCAGCATGCAGCCCATGCAGAATTCATGGCCACAGAGTATGGCATAAGCAACACCCTCTTGCTCATCATGACAAATGGGGCAGCTGCACTCTGTCCCCATGGCTCTGTCTGTTCTCCGTGGCAATTCAGGGAGTCCTGAGAAGCTGCTCCCCATCACTGGCACTACCAAAGAATCTCACACACTGCAACAAAATGGAGAAACCTTGGTCTCTTCCTGTCCCAAGGAGCAGATGAAAAAATGCCCAAGCCCCTGGACAAGGATATCCTCCTGACTCCTCAAGCCCTAATGACCTTCTCACTACCACCCTGGGGAGACTCAGCCTTCAAGGTCTTACAGGCAAGCTTGACAGGCTGTGACTTTCCTGAGAGCGTGGAAAGATGGTCTCGGGCAGCTGAAATCGTGTAGGGTTGAGACTCCTGTCTGTGAAAAACAGGTGTTGGGATTAAGTGGTTCAACAATTTGGAGGTCCTGAATTTTTAATTAAATCTCTGGAGGCTGGATTTTTCCTTTCTTTCTATCTTTTTTAAGTTCACTCTTGAATCAGAAAATGTTATTCATTGAATGCAGTTTTTATAAGGGGGAGGTTCTCTTCCAAAGTGAACGCTGTGGGCAAAAATTTAATATGGCCTTAGCAGGCACTGCGCACGTCAGCTGGGTACGCCGGTCAAGCATCACCTCTGCAGGTGATCTCTAGGGAAGAGTAGATGCGTGGCTTTGCTCCCCGCTGATGACTCTTAGGGGCTCTAAGAACCTATGCACCCTTGATGACCAGAGCTGCATAAGATATTGCAAGACACTTAAAGAGCAGAATTGCCTTAAACACCAATCACAGAACCACAGAATCGACTAGGTTGGAAAAAAAAACATCTGAGACCATTGAGTCAAACCTATGACTCAACACCACCTTGTCAACCAGACCACAGCACTAAAAGCCATGTGCTATCTTTGCTTAAACACCTCCAGGTGACTCCACCGCCTCCCTGGGAAGCCTATTCCAATGCCCAAAATCACCCTTTCTGTGAAGAATCTTCTTCTCAATGTCCAGTCCCAGCTTCCTGTGGTACAGCTTAAGACTTTGTCGGCTTCTCTTGCTGCTTGCCTGGGAGAAGAGACTGACCCCCACTGGGCTATACCCTCCTTTCGGGGACTTATAGAGGTTGGTACGCTCACCCCTGAGCCTTCTCTTCTCCAAGCTAAGCAACCCCAGCTCCCTCAGCTGCTCCTCATAAGACACGTGTCCCAGCCCATTCACTATCCTTGTTGCCCTCCTCTGGACCCATTTGAGCATCTCAACGTCCTTCCTAAACTGAGGAGCCCAGAACTGGACGCAGCACTCAAGGTGCGGCCTCACCAGTGCTGACTACAGGGGAAGAATGACCTCCCCGCTCCTGCTGGCTACACCATTCCTGATCCAGGCCAGGATGCCATTGGCCTTCTTGGCCACCAGAGCGCACTGCTGGCTCACGTTCAGCTGCTGTCTCCAGTACCCCCAGGTCCCTTTTCTGCCTGGGCACTGTCCAGCCACATCAACCCCAGCTTGTGGTGCTGCAGGGGCTTGCTGTGATTCAAAGGCACGACCTGGCACTTGGACTTGTGAAACCTCCCATTGTTGGATTCAGCACACCTATCCAGCCTGTCCAGGTCCCTCTGCAGAGTCCTCCTACCCTCTAACAGAGCAGTGCTTGCTCCCAGCTTGGTGTCATCTGCAAGGTGATCCCCTTGTCCGGATCATCAGTGAAGATATTTAAACAAGACTGGTCCCAACACAGACCCCTGGGGGGCTGCACTAAGTGACTAGCCCCCATCTGGATGCAGGACCATTCACCTCCAGTCTCTGGGCCTGGCCATCCAGCCAGTTCTGAACACGGCTCCTGCCCAAGCTGTGGGCTACCAGCTTTTCCAGGAGTGCGCTACGGGAGATGGGGTAAGAGGCTTTGCTGAAGGCCAGGTATACAACATCCACAGCCTTCCCGTCATCCACCTGGCGGGTCAGCTGGTAACAAAGGGAGATCAGGTTGGTTAAAGCACAACCTGCCCCTCCTAAATCCCTGCTGGCTGGGTCTGATCCCTCAGCTGTCCTGTAGGTGCTGCGTTATCGCACTTAAGATGATCTCTTGTTTAACCTTACTGAGTACCAAGGTCAGGCTGACAGGCCTGTAGTTTCCCATGTGCTCCTTATGGCCCTTCTTATGGATGAGCATCACGTTGGCCAGCCCAGTCGTCTTGTTACCCAGGACTGATGGTAAATGATGGAAAGCGTCTTGGTGAGGTCTTCTGCCATCTCCTGCACCACCCTAGGATGAATCCTGTCTGGTCTCATCGACTTGTCAGCATCTAAGTGGCTCACATGGTCACTAACTACTTTCTCCTGGATAACAGGAGAGGCTGTTCTGTTCCCTGCTCCCCATCTACGAGTTCAGGAGGCCAGTTGCCTTGAGGACAACCCGTCTTTTTGTTGAAAACTGAAGCAAAGAAGATGCTCGGGACCTCGGCCTTTTCCTCATCTTTGATAACTATATTCCCTCCCTTATGCAATAAAGATGAGAGATTCTTGCCCCTCCAAGATGCATTAAGATTATTGAAAGGCTTTGCCCACTGTGACAAACTCTCCAAAGAAGCAACTGCTCATCGGCAGCAACTGAAGCTCCCCCTCCCTGAACATGCCTCTGTGAAACTTGGGCTGTCAGTTAACCCACCCGAGAGGAATGTGAGGTAGGATTGGATGCGCTCTCAGACTAGCGGGAGGAAAACAGATACTGGAGGAGCACTGATACTGGACAGAAAGAACCCACACTCAAAGCCAACAAAGCCACTCTGTTGAGAAGCAACTCTGAGTGGGTAACTGTAGCCAATGAGCATTGATTCCTTTGTTGGCTAAAATGCCTAAATAGCAAAAAGGTTTGAATGCCTGGGGGAACCACACCAGCAAGAAGACCAGGGTGAAGAAAAGATGCAAGAGGATGCTTTCTGGATCCAAGTGCGGTGATAGCTTTCTACTTCAACTGTCTCACTCTTTCTCTCCCTCTGGCCCTCCTCTCTTTCCTATTTCTATCTCTCTACCTCATGCTTACTGTTAAAGAAAATCCATGCTATCGACTTCGGCACATGCCTCTTACCTTCAGGTAGAGGCATGTGCCAATAATCGGATCATAAAAGACGTGCTGGTACAACAGACTGCTGCTGTGAGGGGGTGAGATGTGCAATTGATCCTTGGCCCAGGGATTGGCACTGGAGAAGGCAGATGCAGCTCTTCCCTTCCCTGGAGTGTTTGTGCATTGGTCTTACACGCCACTCCTATGTGGAAGGGAGCAACAGAGGTTCGTCGATGTTCACGGATGGAAAAGAATGGCAAAAAGCAAAAGGGTCCAAAAAAACCTCACCCCTTTTTATTAACAAACTACACACTCAGCATGGCAGTTGGTATATGTTTTGCCACTACCTTCTAATAATAAGACAGAAGACTAAAAGAAAAGAGGGAAGAATAATGGAAAGAGGAATCGCGTAGGAGAGGAAAGAAGATTAAAGTCCTGGGTCCAGCACCGATCCAGCCAACAGGTGTCCAGGGTCCTGAGAGAATGCCACCCGGCCCCTGTGGTGGTACATTTTTCTAGGTAAGTTTTCCCCATTCTGGGATTAGGTTCCTCACTCTTCGTACAAATGAGTTGGCATGTGCAGCCTAGTATTCTAGACTTTTCTGGAAATGGGCTGGGGGGCTTTGGGTTTGTTTTCTTTTTTTTTTTGTGGTCTTGATTCTCCATCTATTGGTCTTGCTTGCTCCTTGACCCCACTCCTGCACTTAAGCTGTTCTTTATGTTGTGTGGTCACTACAGACTGGAACAGGAACTTCAGCTCCAGAATGGGGCTGGCCTACGTTCAATACAGCTCCCCTTTCCAGGCACATGCTGTTATAACTCGTTTGCTTGATGGCTGTTGGTGTTCAGGGCATAGCAGTGCATGAACTCTTTACTGCTTAGGTTTCTACATGGGCCAAAAAACCCAGTTGCCATCTGATGGGGACAAAAACCATCCTTAGGGCACAGAGCAGAATGAAGGGCTTCACATTTTTGATGACATAGCAACATCTGCACCCTTCTTTTCTTTTCTCTTGTTTTCCTAGTGTTGTGTTTCTTGAACTTGTTTTTGCAAACTTAAGGTGCCAGATGCTACTCTTCCGCTGCAGACGTACCAATAGCTGTGGGGAAGGCATTGATCTGTACGGAAGGGAGTGTGAAGCCAAATTCTTCCTAGATGAGTATGAAGGGATCCCTGAGTTCAGGACTGCTTGGGCAAAATCAAGCCAGCGGGATTTTAGAGAATTTGGATGCAAATTTGTCGCAGAGCAGAAAATACAGGTCTCCTTTTGAGTTTGCTTCCAATTTAATTCCGTTTAATGCAATTAAAATTAATAGAACTCAGAAGGAAAGGGTTGTGGTCTACTATAGCCTGAACTGCAGCTGGTCCATTTTGCCGTTCAAACAATTTTTCCCTTTAGGTACAGCAAGATCTCCTTCAGCAGATTAAAGAATTGGAGCAGCTTTGCCCGAGGAACTGGACAGGGTTGAGTTGGTCTTGGAGGTAGTGTCTGCAGGGGGGCTGAGGTGTAGGCTGGTGCTGGCGTAATTCCTGGTACTGGCCTTCTTCCCACTGTAGTCCGGATCCAGTCGTAGTAGTACTGAGTGGAGCTGGAGACTGCAGGCCGTTTAGGTCTAGCACAGCCTACTCCCCAGCTGGTCACACCAATTTGCCAGAAGAAGCCGGCATGCTTATCTTGGCAGACAAGAGGCCCCCCGCTGTCACCCTGGAGCAGAGCAGAGAGGATTAAGGTGCCTCTGTGTGCCCCTGTCAGCAGTCGGAGTTGGTTGCTTTACTCTCTTCAGCCCCTGCCAGAAGAGCTGGACTCCTGGCTGAGCAAGGCCTTGCTCAAGTGCTGGAACCTGTAGAACCTCAGCACCCTTGGGAGCAGGTTGGGGGCCTGTCAGGTGAGGCTCTCTGTCTCCCCTGTGCTTGGATGCTTCAGGGTTAGCATCTGGACCCCACAGAGCAAGGACCCACGGATGGGAAAGGGGGCAGAAGCTTCAGCGGCAGTGCAGAGCTGGGGCTGGGAGAGCAACTGGTCAGGGAAAGCACGCGCTGGGCTGTGCTTGGGTGCTGGGATGAGGCTGCCTACACTGCTGGGGGCTGGGGGACTCGGCATGCTCCTACCTGGCAGGTGCCAACGCCGCCCTGGCCAGCACACACGTGGAAGTCATAGATGTACCCATGCAGCCACTCACTACTGTTGCAGAGCTGGTTAGGGACCACTTGCACCTTGGCCTGCTGCAGGATATCTCTACCTGAAGCTGTGAGCAGAGAAAGGAATGAGCTCCCAGCAGCTCTTTGCCCGTGTGTTGAAGTTTTTCCCTAGAGGCTTGCTGGCCTCTAGAGAGGTGTTGGGAGTGCTGTGTCGCTGCTGTGTGGCATTGGGCAGCAGGCCAGGCCAGAGGCATATGTCCCACGGCCTAACTCTGCTGTCAGGAAGGCCCAGCCGTCTCTCCCTGGTGGGCCAAGCTTGCCCTCAGGGTCCAGATCCTTTATGGGAACTCACTCACATTTCACGATTCTGTCACCCCAGCCAGCAACGTAACAGTTTTTCAGCTCCGACACTTTCACTGCAGGACCAGGCAGGCAGGCGGTCTGAATGGTGGAGCTGCACTGGACTGGCCGATCCAGTTCCAGCAAGGCGATGTCGTTATACTCAAGGTCAGGGATGTATTTTTCATGAATAATCAGCCGCTTAATCCGGCGCACTTCCACACCAGGGCCCGACTGGCCCAACGAGGTGGCCCCAAGAACGATGGCCCACTCGCTGATGGGACTGGAAGGCAGATGGAGAGAGGGGTGAGGGCGAGTAGAATCACGTGCTGTAACACCCCAGCCCTTCCTGCCTTCTGCTTCCTGAGGCAGAGAGGAAAACAGCACTCCACAGAGTGAAAGTAGGCTTGAGCTATATTGAGCTGCAGGCTGCTAGGAAGCGGTGGCATGAACCCAGTCGTCTCCCTGAGCAGTCTCTCAGCTGGGCCCTGCAATGTCCTGGCACTAGGCACATGCAAGGAAATGGGATGGGAATAGCATGCACTGGTGGTGTGGGGATATCCCTGTGCCCAGGTCCGACTTACTTTGTGATGTTGACAAAGCAGTGGGCAGCTGAGAGCAGCCACTTTGCGCTGATGAGGGTCCCTCCACAGATATGCACAGATACCGGTGGTTTCCAGACGCAGCGGATACTGGCGATCCCAGCCCAGGCCCCAGACCCTGGCATGACATCTGTGCCACCCACAACGCGTGATGAGCTGAAGGTAGTACCCATGGGCCGCAGCCCACAAGTCTGTCTGGAAGCAGAAAGTCGTTAGTGTCCCATGAGAAGGCCTGCTGCTGTGCTGAAGGTCAGCCAGCTTCCCTCCTCACAAGGCTCTGGTTGCAAAGCCAGCAGGGAGCTGCCTGGGATGTCCACATGTTTGCCCATTTCTGCTTTAGCCCCTTAGACAACTGGTGCCAGCAGCCTGGCCAGTGGTGATAAACGGAGACTCCCACCTACTTTGGGAACTGCTGTGGCCACAGGTGGCAAGCGGGCACCCACAGGGAAGCCCCTAAGCCTTTGCCCGGGCCCCCAAAGAGCCTGAGGCTACTTACCCACAGGCGCCATGTGCAGGCCCGCACAGAGCCACTAGGATGAGGATGCACAACAAAATCATTGCTGTCACAGCTGCAAGTCAGCTGCAAGGAGAGAGAGCTTGACACCTCCAGGGCAGCTGCCAACGTAATGCCAACAGAATTTGCTTTGCCGCAGTGCCCTCGGCCCTAGGCCTGATGTCACAGAGGGACTGGTTCCATGTTCCAGACACGGTGCTGGCCGCTGCAGGCAGGGGGGAAGGGCAATTTAGAGGCCTAAAACCACAGAAAGGTCTGGATTGGAAGGTACCTTAAGGACTGACTAGTTTCAAACCCCAACCATGCACACAGAGGCCTTCCACTACACCAGGTTGCTCAGAGTCCCATCCAAGCTGGCCTCAAATGGTAAAAGGAATGGGGCATCCACAGCTTCTCTGGGAAACATGTGCCACTCTTGTGCTAATGATACAAGATTTTGCTTGACATCCAAAACTACAGAATTGGCAGTAACAACAATTCAAAGCAACACACATTCTGATTTTTAAAAAGTTTGTGACATTGCAGGACTACTACTGTAGCAATCCACATCACTCACTAATCTCCTTGGGGCTATATGGGCACTGCATAAGATCTTCTTCAGGCTAGCTGTGCTAGCCGTTCTGAGAGAAAGTGGCATTGTTTAGCAAGACCGCCTTTTTCCAGACCTTTTGTGACTTTTTTTTTTTCTTTTTTTTTTTTTAAATTTCAGGCTATTTAAGCGCATAATTTAGCTAAATGCATCTTCCTTAGAGGGATCCTGCCTTTGAAAATGGAAGTGTGGGAGAAGAAAGCAGTCTATCCTTATGCAGAGGTGAAACAGGTGTTTCTCTTCCATGGCTCTGGGCAAGCCTGCACAGACCTAAGGGTAAGGGCCTAGCCCAGTGTTTATGGCTGACCTGGTACACCCCTGATGCCCGCTTTGACTGTGAGCATGCTAGTCACAGTAAGAGGATGGAGTTTTGTCTTCTAAGCCCATGTGAGTAGAGCTCATCCTCAGGACCACGTAGGATGACCAACACATCCTTCATGACTCGTTCTCTGAGCTGGATGAGATCTGTATGAAAGAGGCTGAAGATGCCGAGTGCAAAGAAATGGCAAGGTAAATCCCTGCTGCCGGCTGCGATGGGAGAGAAGTACCCATGCTGGCAATACCCTCGGGCTCTGCCTTCTGCTCTCTGGAACACTTTCTGCAGCTGCTGATGGAAGCAGCCTTCTCCTCTTGCCAGCCCAGAGCTTTAGCAATGCAATTGGAGACCTGGAGCTGAAGAGGAGATGAATGACAGTATCAAGTGAAGGATCATGCCCTATGTGGCTACTCTCTCCTTGCACAGCCTCTGAACTGAGGAGCTGCACCACAAATGAAAGGATGCTGCTGGACAATTGTGCCAACAGCATCAAAGACACTGAAGGTAACGCGGGAGCCACATCCCTCTGGGAGTGGCCGAGCTTGGTTTGTCGCATGGCCCTTCACTCCCAAATCAACCTTGCCCCGAAGATGCATCCTTTTTCACAAGTCCCATTGGATCTTTAAATTCTGTAGTCATCATCTCTCTAGTATTGCGAAGGTTGGCTCATTAAGTCAATTCCTAAGGCATCCAAGGAAACATTTGCTTACCACACTTCAGCCTATTAGTCGGCATTTTGTACAGTCCCTAACACTTGGTGGCCTACAGCTGCTAGTCTCGTTTCCTAAGTACTGCTTAGTTATACAAAGAATTCCATAGTCCTGCATTACCTGGGTTAGTTGGAACAGTTCAAGTTTTTGTCCTGCACCTATGGCTAAGCTTAACTAGCCAGAATAGCTAGGCATGCTCACACGAGCGACACCCAAGGTTTTCTGCCTCTCATGCTGGAGTGGCAGTCCTCACCTTCCCTTGGAGGCTTTCTCATAGCCCTCCTAACACTGGGGTTTCTGCTCTTTGTCTTGCACTGACACCTCATCCTTTTCTTGACCCTCACCCTGCCTTAAGCCCATGTCCAGCATGAGCCTTGCCAGCCATTTCAGTCTTCATCAATTCCCAAGACATTCAAAAAACAGGAGAATTGTATTGATGCATTTCTCATGGAAGGAGGAGATGACTCCAGTACAACTTATGAATAGGGGTGGAGACTCCCTAACAGAAAAACAATTTTACAACCTCTACTACTGACAGAACAGAAGTATGCATATGCAACAAACGGTCAAATGCACAAAAACTCCCCAACTTTCCAGATTTTCTTGGTACACTTTCCTGTCTCAAACTCAGCTCTATGTTATTGCTTCATAGTTGTTCCTAAAGCATTTCAATAGGGTTCTGTATATTCCTCCAGGAGAGGCTGCAGCACCTGCACCATGACCTCCCCATCTGGACCGCAGAGGCACAGGGCATACAAGATGCTGTTCTCTGCTCTCACTGCCAGCCACCGCTGGGACCCATAGATTGCCTCCAGCCTCTGGCGCAGCCAGGGCAGCATAGGGTCAAGAACATGCTCTTCTTTTTGCCCAGACCTTGGCAGCAGGCTACCCACAGCCTCTGCCCCTGCAGGCCCCTGCTCAGCTGGGGAAGGTGTCCCTTGCACAGGAAGCGCTCCTGGGCGCTGGCAGCTGTTTCCATCCAGGAGGCCAAGAGATCTTTCTGCCTCTCTCTTGGTCTCTGGTGATTCTCCCTGGGGTGTGATGACACACTCGAGGTATTTTTGTTCCCGCAGAGAAAACCTGACAGACTCTATCAATCTTCTGCAGAGTGGGCACTCTGCTTTCTTCTCTGCCCAACGCAGCATGCAGCCCATGCAGAATTCATGGCCACAGAGTATGGCATAAGCAACACCCTCTTGCTCATCATGACAAATGGGGCAGCTGCACTCTGTCCCCATGGCTCTGTCTGTTCTCCGTGGCAATTCAGGGAGTCCTGAGAAGCTGCTCCCCATCACTGGCACTACCAAAGAATCTCACACACTGCAACAAAATGGAGAAACCTTGGTCTCTTCCTGTCCCAAGGAGCAGATGAAAAAATGCCCAAGCCCCTGGACAAGGATATCCTCCTGACTCCTCAAGCCCTAATGACCTTCTCACTACCACCCTGGGGAGACTCAGCCTTCAAGGTCTTACAGGCAAGCTTGACAGGCTGTGACTTTCCTGAGAGCGTGGAAAGATGGTCTCGGGCAGCTGAAATCGTGTAGGGTTGAGACTCCTGTCTGTGAAAAACAGGTGTTGGGATTAAGTGGTTCAACAATTTGGAGGTCCTGAATTTTTAATTAAATCTCTGGAGGCTGGATTTTTCCTTTCTTTCTATCTTTTTTAAGTTCACTCTTGAATCAGAAAATGTTATTCATTGAATGCAGTTTTTATAAGGGGGAGGTTCTCTTCCAAAGTGAACGCTGTGGGCAAAAATTTAATATGGCCTTAGCAGGCACTGTGCACGTCAGCTGGGTACGCCGGTCAAGCATCACCTCTGCAGGTGATCTCTAGGGAAGAGTAGATGCGTGGCTTTGCTCCCCGCTGATGACTCTTAGGGGCTCTAAGAACCTATGCACCCTTGATGACCAGAGCTGCATAAGATATTGCAAGACACTTAAAGAGCAGAATTGCCTTAAACACCAATCACAGAACCACAGAATCGACTAGGTTGGAAAAAAAACCATCTGAGACCATTGAGTCAAACCTATGACTCAACACCACCTTGTCAACCAGACCACAGCACTAAAAGCCATGTGCTATCTTTGCTTAAACACCTCCAGGTGACTCCACCGCCTCCCTGGGAAGCCTATTCCAATGCCCAAAATCACCCTTTCTGTGAAGAATCTTCTTCTCAATGTCCAGTCCCAGCTTCCTGTGGTACAGCTTAAGACTTTGTCGGCTTCTCTTGCTGCTTGCCTGGGAGAAGAGACTGACCCCCACTGGGCTATACCCTCCTTTCGGGGACTTATAGAGGTTGGTACGCTCACCCCTGAGCCTTCTCTTCTCCAAGCTAAGCAACCCCAGCTCCCTCAGCTGCTCCTCATAAGACACGTGTCCCAGCCCATTCACTATCCTTGTTGCCCTCCTCTGGACCCATTTGAGCATCTCAACGTCCTTCCTAAACTGAGGAGCCCAGAACTGGACGCAGCACTCAAGGTGCGGCCTCACCAGTGCTGACTACAGGGGAAGAATGACCTCCCCGCTCCTGCTGGCTACACCATTCCTGATCCAGGCCAGGATGCCATTGGCCTTCTTGGCCACCAGAGCGCACTGCTGGCTCACGTTCAGCTGCTGTCTCCAGTACCCCCAGGTCCCTTTTCTGCCTGGGCACTGTCCAGCCACATCAACCCCAGCTTGTGGTGCTGCAGGGGCTTGCTGTGATTCAAAGGCACGACCTGGCACTTGGACTTGTGAAACCTCCCATTGTTGGATTCAGCACACCTATCCAGCCTGTCCAGGTCCCTCTGCAGAGTCCTCCTACCCTCTAACAGAGCAGTGCTTGCTCCCAGCTTGGTGTCATCTGCAAGGTGATCCCCTTGTCCGGATCATCAGTGAAGATATTTAAACAAGACTGGTCCCAACACAGACCCCTGGGGGGCTGCACTAAGTGACTAGCCCCCATCTGGATGCAGGACCATTCACCTCCAGTCTCTGGGCCTGGCCATCCAGCCAGTTCTGAACACGGCTCCTGCCCAAGCTGTGGGCTACCAGCTTTTCCAGGAGTGCGCTACGGGAGATGGGGTAAGAGGCTTTGCTGAAGGCCAGGTATACAACATCCACAGCCTTCCCGTCATCCACCTGGCGGGTCAGCTGGTAACAAAGGGAGATCAGGTTGGTTAAAGCACAACCTGCCCCTCCTAAATCCCTGCTGGCTGGGTCTGATCCCTCAGCTGTCCTGTAGGTGCTGCGTTATCGCACTTAAGATGATCTCTTGTTTAACCTTACTGAGTACCAAGGTCAGGCTGACAGGCCTGTAGTTTCCCATGTGCTCCTTATGGCCCTTCTTATGGATGAGCATCACGTTGGCCAGCCCAGTCGTCTTGTTACCCAGGACTGATGGTAAATGATGGAAAGCGTCTTGGTGAGGTCTTCTGCCATCTCCTGCACCACCCTAGGATGAATCCTGTCTGGTCTCATCGACTTGTCAGCATCTAAGTGGCTCACATGGTCACTAACTACTTTCTCCTGGATAACAGGAGAGGCTGTTCTGTTCCCTGCTCCCCATCTACGAGTTCAGGAGGCCAGTTGCCTTGAGGACAACCCGTCTTTTTGTTGAAAACTGAAGCAAAGAAGATGCTCGGGACCTCGGCCTTTTCCTCATCTTTGATAACTATATTCCCTCCCTTATGCAATAAAGATGAGAGATTCTTGCCCCTCCAAGATGCATTAAGATTATTGAAAGGCTTTGCCCACTGTGACAAACTCTCCAAAGAAGCAACTGCTCATCGGCAGCAACTGAAGCTCCCCCTCCCTGAACATGCCTCTGTGAAACTTGGGCTGTCAGTTAACCCACCCGAGAGGAATGTGAGGTAGGATTGGATGCGCTCTCAGACTAGCGGGAGGAAAACAGATACTGGAGGAGCACTGATACTGGACAGAAAGAACCCACACTCAAAGCCAACAAAGCCACTCTGTTGAGAAGCAACTCTGAGTGGGTAACTGTAGCCAATGAGCATTGATTCCTTTGTTGGCTAAAATGCCTAAATAGCAAAAAGGTTTGAATGCCTGGGGGAACCACACCAGCAAGAAGACCAGGGTGAAGAAAAGATGCAAGAGGATGCTTTCTGGATCCAAGTGCGGTGATAGCTTTCTACTTCAACTGTCTCACTCTTTCTCTCCCTCTGGCCCTCCTCTCTTTCCTATTTCTATCTCTCTACCTCATGCTTACTGTTAAAGAAAATCCATGCTATCGACTTCGGCACATGCCTCTTACCTTCAGGTAGAGGCATGTGCCAATAATCGGATCATAAAAGACGTGCTGGTACAACAGACTGCTGCTGTGAGGGGGTGAGATGTGCAATTGATCCTTGGCCCAGGGATTGGCACTGGAGAAGGCAGATGCAGCTCTTCCCTTCCCTGGAGTGTTTGTGCATTGGTCTTACACGCCACTCCTATGTGGAAGGGAGCAACAGAGGTTCGTCGATGTTCACGGATGGAAAAGAATGGCAAAAAGCAAAAGGGTCCAAAAAAACCTCACCCCTTTTTATTAACAAACTACACACTCAGCATGGCAGTTGGTATATGTTTTGCCACTACCTTCTAATAATAAGACAGAAGACTAAAAGAAAAGAGGGAAGAATAATGGAAAGAGGAATCGCGTAGGAGAGGAAAGAAGATTAAAGTCCTGGGTCCAGCACCGATCCAGCCAACAGGTGTCCAGGGTCCTGAGAGAATGCCACCCGGCCCCTGTGGTGGTACATTTTTCTAGGTAAGTTTTCCCCATTCTGGGATTAGGTTCCTCACTCTTCGTACAAATGAGTTGGCATGTGCAGCCTAGTATTCTAGACTTTTCTGGAAATGGGCTGGGGGACTTTGGGTTTGTTTTCTTTTTTTTTTGTGGTCTTGATTCTCCATCTATTGGTCTTGCTTGCTCCTTGACCCCACTCCTGCACTTAAGCTGTTCTTTATGTTGTGTGGTCACTACAGACTGGAACAGGAACTTCAGCTCCAGAATGGGGCTGGCCTACGTTCAATACAGCTCCCCTTTCCAGGCACATGCTGTTATAACTCGTTTGCTTGATGGCTGTTGGTGTTCAGGGCATAGCAGTGCATGAACTCTTTACTGCTTAGGTTTCTACATGGGCCAAAAAACCCAGTTGCCATCTGATGGGGACAAAAACCATCCTTAGGGCACAGAGCAGAATGAAGGGCTTCACATTTTTGATGACAGGGCAACATCTGCACCCTTCTTTTCTTTTCTCTTGTTTTCCTAGTGTTGTGTTTCTTGAACTTGTTTTTGCAAACTTAAGGTGCCAGATGCTACTCTTCCGCTGCAGACGTACCAATAGCTGTGGGGAAGGCATTGATCTGTACGGAAGGGAGTGTGAAGCCAAATTCTTCCTAGATGAGTATGAAGGGATCCCTGAGTTCAGGACTGCTTGGGCAAAATCAAGCCAGCGGGATTTTAGAGAATTTGGATGCAAATTTGTCGCAGAGCAGAAAATACAGGTCTCCTTTTGAGTTTGCTTCCAATTTAATTCCGTTTAATGCAATTAAAATTAATAGAACTCAGAAGGAAAGGGTTGTGGTCTACTATAGCCTGAACTGCAGCTGGTCCATTTTGCCGTTCAAACAATTTTTCCCTTTAGGTACAGCAAGATCTCCTTCAGCAGATTAAAGAATTGGAGCAGCTTTGCCCGAGGAACTGGACAGGGTTGAGTTGGTCTTGGAGGTAGTGTCTGCAGGGGGGCTGAGGTGTAGGCTGGTGCTGGCGTAATTCCTGGTACTGGCCTTCTTCCCACTGTAGTCCGGATCCAGTCGTAGTAGTACTGAGTGGAGCTGGAGACTGCAGGCCGTTTAGGTCTAGCACAGCCTACTCCCCAGCTGGTCACACCAATTTGCCAGAAGAAGCCGGCATGCTTATCTTGGCAGACAAGAGGCCCCCCGCTGTCACCCTGGAGCAGAGCAGAGAGGATTAAGGTGCCTCTGTGTGCCCCTGTCAGCAGTCGGAGTTGGTTGCTTTACTCTCTTCAGCCCCTGCCAGAAGAGCTGGACTCCTGGCTGAGCAAGGCCTTGCTCAAGTGCTGGAACCTGTAGAACCTCAGCACCCTTGGGAGCAGGTTGGGGGCCTGTCAGGTGAGGCTCTCTGTCTCCCCTGTGCTTGGATGCTTCAGGGTTAGCATCTGGACCCCACAGAGCAAGGACCCACGGATGGGAAAGGGGGCAGAAGCTTCAGCGGCAGTGCAGAGCTGGGGCTGGGAGAGCAACTGGTCAGGGAAAGCACGCGCTGGGCTGTGCTTGGGTGCTGGGATGAGGCTGCCTACACTGCTGGGGGCTGGGGGACTCGGCATGCTCCTACCTGGCAGGTGCCAACGCCGCCCTGGCCAGCACACACGTGGAAGTCATAGATGTACCCATGCAGCCACTCACTACTGTTGCAGAGCTGGTTAGGGACCACTTGCACCTTGGCCTGCTGCAGGATATCTCTACCTGAAGCTGTGAGCAGAGAAAGGAATGAGCTCCCAGCAGCTCTTTGCCCGTGTGTTGAAGTTTTTCCCTAGAGGCTTGCTGGCCTCTAGAGAGGTGTTGGGAGTGCTGTGTCGCTGCTGTGTGGCATTGGGCAGCAGGCCAGGCCAGAGGCATATGTCCCACGGCCTAACTCTGCTGTCAGGAAGGCCCAGCCGTCTCTCCCTGGTGGGCCAAGCTTGCCCTCAGGGTCCAGATCCTTTATGGGAACTCACTCACATTTCACGATTCTGTCACCCCAGCCAGCAACGTAACAGTTTTTCAGCTCCGACACTTTCACTGCAGGACCAGGCAGGCAGGCGGTCTGAATGGTGGAGCTGCACTGGACTGGCCGATCCAGTTCCAGCAAGGCGATGTCGTTATACTCAAGGTCAGGGATGTATTTTTCATGAATAATCAGCCGCTTAATCCGGCGCACTTCCACACCAGGGCCCGACTGGCCCAACGAGGTGGCCCCAAGAACGATGGCCCACTCGCTGATGGGACTGGAAGGCAGATGGAGAGAGGGGTGAGGGCGAGTAGAATCACGTGCTGTAACACCCCAGCCCTTCCTGCCTTCTGCTTCCTGAGGCAGAGAGGAAAACAGCACTCCACAGAGTGAAAGTAGGCTTGAGCTATATTGAGCTGCAGGCTGCTAGGAAGCGGTGGCATGAACCCAGTCGTCTCCCTGAGCAGTCTCTCAGCTGGGCCCTGCAATGTCCTGGCACTAGGCACATGCAAGGAAATGGGATGGGAATAGCATGCACTGGTGGTGTGGGGATATCCCTGTGCCCAGGTCCGACTTACTTTGTGATGTTGACAAAGCAGTGGGCAGCTGAGAGCAGCCACTTTGCGCTGATGAGGGTCCCTCCACAGATATGCACAGATACCGGTGGTTTCCAGACGCAGCGGATACTGGCGATCCCAGCCCAGGCCCCAGACCCTGGCATGACATCTGTGCCACCCACAACGCGTGATGAGCTGAAGGTAGTACCCATGGGCCGCAGCCCACAAGTCTGTCTGGAAGCAGAAAGTCGTTAGTGTCCCATGAGAAGGCCTGCTGCTGTGCTGAAGGTCAGCCAGCTTCCCTCCTCACAAGGCTCTGGTTGCAAAGCCAGCAGGGAGCTGCCTGGGATGTCCACATGTTTGCCCATTTCTGCTTTAGCCCCTTAGACAACTGATGCCAGCAGCCTGGCCAGTGGTGATAAACGGAGACTCCCACCTACTTTGGGAACTGCTGTGGCCACAGGTGGCAAGCGGGCACCCACAGGGAAGCCCCTAAGCCTTTGCCCGGGCCCCCAAAGAGCCTGAGGCTACTTACCCACAGGCGCCATGTGCAGGCCCGCACAGAGCCACTAGGATGAGGATGCACAACAAAATCATTGCTGTCACAGCTGCAAGTCAGCTGCAAGGAGAGAGAGCTTGACACCTCCAGGGCAGCTGCCAACGTAATGCCAACAGAATTTGCTTTGCCGCAGTGCCCTCGGCCCTAGGCCTGATGTCACAGAGGGACTGGTTCCATGTTCCAGACACGGTGCTGGCCGCTGCAGGCAGGGGGGAAGGGCAATTTAGAGGCCTAAAACCACAGAAAGGTCTGGATTGGAAGGTACCTTAAGGACTGACTAGTTTCAAACCCCAACCATGCACACAGAGGCCTTCCACTACACCAGGTTGCTCAGAGTCCCATCCAAGCTGGCCTCAAATGGTAAAAGGAATGGGGCATCCACAGCTTCTCTGGGAAACATGTGCCACTCTTGTGCTAATGATACAAGATTTTGCTTGACATCCAAAACTACAGAATTGGCAGTAACAACAATTCAAAGCAACACACATTCTGATTTTTAAAAAGTTTGTGACATTGCAGGACTACTACTGTAGCAATCCACATCACTCACTAATCTCCTTGGGGCTATATGGGCACTGCATAAGATCTTCTTCAGGCTAGCTGTGCTAGCCGTTCTGAGAGAAAGTGGCATTGTTTAGCAAGACCGCCTTTTTCCAGACCTTTTGTGACTTTTTTTTTTTTTTCTTTTTTCTTTTTTTTTTTTTAAATTTCAGGCCATTTAAGCGCATAATTTAGCTAAATGCATCTTCCTTAGAGGGATCCTGCCTTTGAAAATGGAAGTGTGGGAGAAGAAAGCAGTCTATCCTTATGCAGAGGTGAAACAGGTGTTTCTCTTCCATGGCTCTGGGCAAGCCTGCACAGACCTAAGGGTAAGGGCCTAGCCCAGTGTTTATGGCTGACCTGGTACACCCCTGATGCCCGCTTTGACTGTGAGCATGATAGTCACAGTAACAGGATGGAGTTTTGTCTTCTAAGCCCATGTGAGTAGAGCTCATCCTCAGGACCACGTAGGATGACCAACACATCCTTCATGACTCGTTCTCTGAGCTGGATGAGATCTGTATGAAAGAGGCTGAAGATGCCGAGTGCAAAGAAATGGCAAGGTAAATCCCTGCTGCCGGCTGCGATGGGAGAGAAGTACCCATGCTGGCAATACCCTCGGGCTCTGCCTTCTGCTCTCTGGAACACTTTCTGCAGCTGCTGATGGAAGCAGCCTTCTCCTCTTGCCAGCCCAGAGCTTTAGCAATGCAATTGGAGACCTGGAGCTGAAGAGGAGATGAATGACAGTATCAAGTGAAGGATCATGCCCTATGTGGCTACTCTCTCCTTGCACAGCCTCTGAACTGAGGAGCTGCACCACAAATGAAAGGATGCTGCTGGACAATTGTGCCAACAGCATCAAAGACACTGAAGGTAACGCGGGAGCCACATCCCTCTGGGAGTGGCCGAGCTTGGTTTGTCGCATGGCCCTTCACTCCCAAATCAACCTTGCCCCGAAGATGCATCCTTTTTCACAAGTCCCATTGGATCTTTAAATTCTGTAGTCATCATCTCTCTAGTATTGCGAAGGCTGGCTCATTAAGTCAATTCCTAAGGCATCCAAGGAAACATTTGCTTACCACACTTCAGCCTATTAGTCGGCATTTTGTACAGTCCCTAACACTTGGTGGCCTACAGCTGCTAGTCTCGTTTCCTAAGTACTGCTTAGTTATACAAAGAATTCCATAGTCCTGCATTACCTGGGTTAGTTGGAACAGTTCAAGTTTTTGTCCTGCACCTATGGCTAAGCTTAACTAGCCAGAATAGCTAGGCATGCTCACACGAGCGACACCCAAGGTTTTCTGCCTCTCATGCTGGAGTGGCAGTCCTCACCTTCCCTTGGAGGCTTTCTCATAGCCCTCCTAACACTGGGGTTTCTGCTCTTTGTCTTGCACTGACACCTCATCCTTTTCTTGACCCTCACCCTGCCTTAAGCCCATGTCCAGCATGAGCCTTGCCAGCCAAGGCTGTCTACCTTGCACCGGGTCTTAGCCATTTCAGTCTTCATCAATTCCCAAGACATTCAAAAAACAGGAGAATTGTATTGATGCATTTCTCATGGAAGGAGGAGATGACTCCAGTACAACTTATGAATAGGGGTGGAGACTCCCTAACAGAAAAACAATTTTACAACCTCTACTACTGACAGAACAGAAGTATGCATATGCAACAAACGGTCAAATGCACAAAAACTCCCCAACTTTCCAGATTTTCTTGGTACACTTTCCTGTCTCAAACTCAGCTCTATGTTATTGCTTCATAGTTGTTCCTAAAGCATTTCAATAGGGTTCTGTATATTCCTCCAGGAGAGGCTGCAGCACCTGCACCATGACCTCCCCATCTGGACCGCAGAGGCACAGGGCATACAAGATGCTGTTCTCTGCTCTCACTACCAGCCACCGCTGGGACCCATAGATTGCCTCCAGCCTCTGGAGCAGCCAGGGCAGCATAGGGTCAAGAACATGCTCTTCTTTTTGGAAATGTTCTGCCCAGACCCGGGTAGCAGGCTACCCACAGCCTCTGCCCCTGCAGGCCCCTGCTCAGCTGGGGAAGGTGTCCCTTGCACAGGAAGCGCTCCTGGGCGCTGGCAGCTGTTTCCATCCAGGAGGCCAAGAGATCTTTCTGCCTCTCTCTTGGTCTCTGGTGATTCTCCCTGGGGTGTGATGACACACTCGAGGTATTTTTGTTCCCGCAGAGAAAACCTGACAGACTCTATCAATCTTCTGCAGAGTGGGCACTCTGCTTTCTTCTCTGCCCAACGCAGCATGCAGCCCATGCAGAACTCATGGCCACAGAGTATGGCATAAGCAACACCCTCTTGCTCATCATGACAAATGGGGCAGCTGCACTCTGTCCCCATGGCTCTGTCTGTTCTCCGTGGCCATTCAGGGAGTCCTGAGAAGCTGCTCCCCATCACTGGCACTACCAAAGAATCTCACACACTGCAACAAAATGGAGAAACCTTGGTCTCTTCCTGTCCCAAGGAGCAGATGAAAAAATGCCCAAGCCCCTGGACAAGGATATCCTCCTGACTCCTCAAGCCCTAATGACCTTCTCACTACCACCCTGGGGAGACTCAGCCTTCAAGGTCTTACAGGCATGCTTGACAGGCTGTGACTTTCTTGAGAGCGTGGAAAGATGGTCTGGGGCAGCTGAAATCGTGTAGGGTTGAGACTCCTGTCTGTGAAAAACAGGTGTTGGGATTAAGTGGTTCAACAATTTGGAGGTCCTGAATTTTTAATTAAATCTCTGGAGGCTGGATTTTTCCTTTCTTTCTATCTTTTTTAAGTTCACTCTTGAATCAGAAAATGTTATTCATTGAATGCAGTTTTTATAAGGGGGAGGTTCTCTTCCAAAGTGAACGCTGTGGGCAAAAATTTAATATGGCCTTAGCAGGCACTGGCGCACGTCAGCTGGGTATGCTGGTCAAGCATCACCTCTGCAGGTGATCTCTAGGGAAGAGTAGATGCGTGGCTTTGCTCCCCGCTGATGACTCTTAGGGGCTCTAAGAACCTATGCACCCTTGATGACCAGAGCTGCATAAGATATTGCAAGACACTTAAAGAGCAGAATTGCCTTAAACACCAATCACAGAACCACAGAATCGACTAGGTTGGAAAAAAACCATCTGAGACCATTGAGTCAAACCTATGACTCAACACCACCTTGTCAACCAGACCACAGCACTAAAAGCCATGTGCTATCTTTGCTTAAACACCTCCAGGTGACTCCACCGCCTCCCTGGGAAGCCTATTCCAATGCCCAAAATCACCCTTTCTGTGAAGAATCTTCTTCTCAATGTCCAGTCCCAACTTCCTGTGGTACAGCTTAAGACTTTGTCGGCTTCTCTTGCTGCTTGCCTGGGAGAAGAGACTGACCCCCACTGGGCTATACCCTCCTTTCGGGGACTTATAGAGGTTGGTACGCTCACCCCTGAGCCTTCTCTTCTCCAAGCTAAGCAACCCCAGCTCCCTCAGCTGCTCCTCATAAGACACGTGTCCCAGCCCATTCACTATCCTTGTTGCCCTCCTCTGGACCCATTTGAGCATCTCAACGTCCTTCCTAAACTGAGGAGCCCAGAACTGGACGCAGCACTCAAGGTGCGGCCCCACCAGTGCTGACTACAGGGGAAGAATGACCTCCCCGCTCCTGCTGGCCACACCATTCCTGATCCAGGCCAGGATGCCATTGGCCTTCTTGGCCACCAGAGCGCACCGCTGGCTCACGTTCAGCTGCTGTCTCCAGTACCCCCAGGTCCCTTTTCTGCCTGGGCACTGTCCAGCCACACCAACCCCAGCTTGTGGTGCTGCAGGGCTTGCTGTGATTCAAAGGCACGACCTGGCACTTGGACTTGTGAAACCTCCCATTGTTGGATTCAGCACACCTATCCAGCCTGTCCAGGTCCCTCTGCAGAGTCCTCCTACCCTCTAACAGAGCAGTGCTTGCTCCCAGCTTGGTGTCATCTGCAAGGTGATCCCCTTGTCCGGATCATCAGTGAAGATATTTAAACAAGACTGGTCCCAACACAGACCCCTGGGGGGCTGCACTAAGTGACTAGCCCCCATCTGGATGCAGGACCATTCACCTCCAGTCTCTGGGCCTGGCCATCCAGCCAGTTCTGAACACGGCTCCTGCCCAAGCTGTGGGCTACCAGCTTTTCCAGGAGTGCGCTACGGGAGATGGGGTAAGAGGCTTTGCTGAAGGCCAGGTATACAACATCCACAGCCTTCCCGTCATCCACCTGGCGGGTCAGCTGGTAACAAAGGGAGATCAGGTTGGTTAAAGCACAACCTGCCCCTCCTAAATCCCTGCTGGCTGGGTCTGATCCCTCAGCTGTCCTGTAGGTGCTGCGTTATCGCACTTAAGATGATCTCTTGTTTAACCTTACTGAGTACCAAGGTCAGGCTGACAGGCCTGTAGTTTCCCATGTGCTCCTTATGGCCCTTCTTATGGATGAGCATCACGTTGGCCAGCCCAGTCGTCTTGTTACCCAGGACTGATGGTAAATGATGGAAAGCGTCTTGGTGAGGTCTTCTGCCATCTCCTGCACCACCCTAGGATGAATCCTGTCTGGTCTCATCGACTTGTCAGCATCTAAGTGGCTCACATGGTCACTAACTACTTTCTCCTGGATAACAGGAGAGGCTGTTCTGTTCCCTGCTCCCCATCTACGAGTTCAGGAGGCCAGTTGCCTTGAGGACAACCCGTCTTTTTGTTGAAAACTGAAGCAAAGAAGATGCTCGGGACCTCAGCCTTTTCCTCATCTTTGATAACTATATTCCCTCCCTTATGCAATAAAGATGAGAGGTTCTTGCCCCTCCAAGATGCATTAAGATTATTGAAAGGCTTTGCCCACTGTGACAAACTCTCCAAAGAAGCAACTGCTCATCGGCAGCAACTGAAGCTCCCCCTCCCTGAACATGCCTCTGTGAAACTTGAGCTGTCAGTTAACCCACCCGAGAGGAATGTGAGGTAGGATTGGATGCGCTCTCAGACTAGCAGGAGGAAAACGGATACTGGAGGAGCACTGATACTGGACAGAAAGAACCCACACTCAAAGCCAACAAAGCCACTCTGTTGAGAAGCAACTCTGAGTGGGTAACTGTAGCCAATGAGCATTGATTCCTTTGTTGGCTAAAATGCCTAAAAAGCAAAAAGGTTTGAATACCTGGGGGAACCACACCAGCAAGAAGACCAGGGTGAAGAAAAGATGCAAGAGGATGCTTTCTGGATCCAAGTGCGGTGATAGCTTTCTACTTCAACTGTCTCACTCTTTCTCTCCCTCTGGCCCTCCTCTCTTTCCTATTTCTATCTCTCTACCTCATGCTTACTGTTAAAGAAAATCCATGCTATCGACTTCGGCACATGCCTCTTACCTTCAGGTAGAGGCATGTGCCAATAATCGGATCATAAAAGACGTGCTGGTACAACAGACTGCTGCTGTGAGGGGGTGAGATGTGCAATTGATCCTTGGCCCAGGGATTGGCACTGGAGAAGGCAGATGCAGCTCTTCCCTTCCCTGGAGTGTTTGTGCATTGGTCTTACACGCCACTCCTATGTGGAAGGGAGCAACAGAGGTTCGTCGATGTTCACGGATGGAAAAGAATGGCAAAAAGCAAAAGGGTCCAAAAAAACCTCACCGCTTTTTATTAACAAACTACACACTCAGCATGGCAGTTGGTATATGTTTTGCCACTACCTTCTAATAATAAGACAGAAGACTAAAAGAAAAGAGGGAAGAATAAGGGAAAGAGGAATCGCGTAGGAGAGGAAAGAAGATTAAAGTCCTGGGTCCAGCACCGATCCAGCCAACAGGTGTCCAGGGTCCTGAGAGAATGCCACCCGGCCCCTGTGGTGGTACATTTTTCTAGGTAAGTTTTCCCCATTCTGGGATTAGGTTCCTCACTCTTCGTACAAATGAGTTGGCATGTGCAGCCTAGTATTCTAGACTTTTCTGGAAATGGGCTGGGGGGCTTTGGGTTTGTTTTCTTTTTTTTTTGTGGTCTTGATTCTCCATCTATTGGTCTTGCTTGCTCCTTGACCCCACTCCTGCACTTAAGCTGTTCTTTATGTTGTGTGGTCACTACAGACTGGAACAGGAACTTCAGCTCCAGAATGGGGCTGGCCTACGTTCAATACAGCTCCCCTTTCCAGGCACATGCTGTTATAACTCGTTTGCTTGATGGCTGTTGGTGTTCAGGGCATAGCAGTGCATGAACTCTTTACTGCTTAGGTTTCTACATGGGCCAAAAAACCCAGTTGCCATCTGATGGGGACAAAAACCATCCTTAGGGCACAGAGCAGAATGAAGGGCTTCACATTTTTGATGACAGGGCAACATCTGCACCCTTCTTTTCTTTTCTCTTGTTTTCCTAGTGTTGTGTTTCTTGAAATTGTTTTTGCAAACTTAAGGTGCCAGATGCTACTCTTCCGCTGCAGACGTACCAATAGCTGTGGGGAAGGCATTGATCTGTACGGAAGGGAGTGTGAAGCCAAATTCTTCCTAGATGAGTATGAAGGGATCCCTGAGTTCAGGGCTGCTTGGGCAAAATCAAGCCAGCGGGATTTTAGAGAATTTGGATGCAAATTTGTCGCAGAGCAGAAAATACAGATCTCCTTTTGAGTTTGCTTCCAATTTAATTCCGTTTAATGCAATTCAAATTAATAGAACTCAGAAGGAAAGGGTTGTGGTCTACTATAGCCTGAACTGCAGCTGGTCCATTTTGCCGTTCAAACAATTTTTCCCTTTAGGTACAGCAAGATCTCCTTCAGCACATTAAAGAATTGGAGCAGCTTTGCCCGAGGAACTGGACAGGGTTGAGTTGGTCTTGGAGGTAGTGTCTGCAGGGGGGTTGAGGTGTAGGCTGGTGCTGGCGTAATTCCTGGTACTGGCCTTCTTCCCACTGTAGTCCGGATCCAGTCGTAGTAGTACTGAGTGGAGCTGGAGACTGCAGGCCGTTTAGGTCTAGCACAGCCTACTCCCCAGCTGGTCACACCAATTTGCCAGAAGAAGCCGGCATGCTTATCTTGGCAGACAAGAGGCCCCCCGCTGTCACCCTGGAGCAGAGCAGAGAGGATTAAGGTGCCTCTGTGTGCCCCTGTCAGCAGTCGGAGTTGGTTGCTTTACTCTCTTCAGCCCCTGCCAGAAGAACTGGACTCCTGGCTGAGCAAGGCCCTGCTCAAGTGCTGGAACCTGTAGAACCTCAGCACCCTTGGGAGCAGGTTGGGGGCCTGTCAGGTGAGGCTCTCTGTCTCCCCTGTGCTTGGATGCTTCAGGGTTAGCATCTGGACCCCACAGAGCAAGGACCCACGGATGGGAAAGGGGGCAGAAGCTTCAGCGGCAGTGCAGAGCTGGGGCTGGGAGAGCAACTGGTCAGGGAAAGCACGCGCTGGGCTGTGCTTGGGTGCTGGGATGAGGCTGCCTACACTGCTGGGGGCTGGGGGACTCGGCATGCTCCTACCTGGCAGGTGCCAACGCCGCCCTGGCCAGCACACACGTGGAAGTCATAGATGTACCCATGCAGCCACTCACTACTGTTGCAGAGCTGGTTAGGGACCACTTGCACCTTGGCCTGCTGCAGGATATCTCTACCTGAAGCTGTGAGCAGAGAAAGGAATGAGCTCCCAGCAGCTCTTTGCCCGTGTGTTGAAGTTTTTCCCTAGAGGCTTGCTGACCTCTAGAGAGGTGTTGGGAGTGCTGTGTCGCTGCTGTGTGGCATTGGGCAGCAGGCCAGGCCAGAGGCATATGTCCCACGGCCTAACTCTGCTGTCAGGAAGGCCCAGCCGTCTCTCCCTGGTGGGCCAAGCTTGCCCTCAGGGTCCAGATCCTTTATGGGAACTCACTCACATTTCACGATTCTGTCACCCCAGCCAGCAACGTAACAGTTTTTCAGCTCCGACACTTTCACTGCAGGACCAGGCAGGCAGGCGGTCTGAATGGTGGAGCTGCACTGGACTGGCCGATCCAGTTCCAGCAAGGCGATGTCGTTATACTCAAGGTCAGGGATGTATTTTTCATGAATAATCAGCCGCTTAATCCGGCGCACTTCCACACCAGGGCCCGACTGGCCCAACGAGGTGGCCCCAAGAACGATGGCCCACTCGCTGATGGGACTGGAAGGCAGATGGAGAGAGGGGTGAGGGCGAGTAGAATCACGTGCTGTAACACCCCAGCCCTTCCTGCCTTCTGCTTCCTGAGGCAGAGAGGAAAACAGCACTCCACAGAGTGAAAGTAGGCTTGAGCTATATTGAGCTGCAGGCTGCTAGGAAGCGGTGGCATGAACCCAGTCGTCTCCCTGAGCAGTCTCTCAGCTGGGCCCTGCAATGTCCTGGCACTAGGCACATGCAAGGAAATGGGATGGGAATAGCATGCACTGGTGGTGTGGGGATATCCCTGTGCCCAGGTCCGACTTACTTTGTGATGTTGACAAAGCAGTGGGCAGCTGAGAGCAGCCACTTTGCGCTGATGAGGGTCCCTCCACAGATATGCACAGATACCGGTGGTTTCCAGACGCAGCGGATACTGGCGATCCCAGCCCAGGCCCCAGACCCTGGCATGACATCTGTGCCACCCACAACGCGTGATGAGCTGAAGGTAGTACCCATGGGCCGCAGCCCACAAGTCTGTCTGGAAGCAGAAAGTCGTTAGTGTCCCATGAGAAGGCCTGCTGCTGTGCTGAAGGTCAGCCAGCTTCCCTCCTCACAAGGCTCTGGTTGCAAAGCCAGCAGGGAGCTGCCTGGGATGTCCACATGTTTGCCCATTTCTGCTTTAGCCCCTTAGACAACTGGTGCCAGCAGCCTGGCCAGTGGTGATAAACGGAGACTCCCACCTACTTTGGGAACTGCTGTGGCCACAGGTGGCAAGCGGGCACCCACAGGGAAGCCCCTAAGCCTTTGCCCGGGCCCCCAAAGAGCCTGAGGCTACTTACCCACAGGCGCCATGTGCAGGCCCGCACAGAGCCACTAGGATGAGGATGCACAACAAAATCATTGCCGTCACAGCTGCAAGTCAGCTGCAAGGAGAGAGAGCTTGACACCTCCAGGGCAGCTGCCAACGTAATGCCAACAGAATTTGCTTTGCCGCAGTGCCCTCGGCCCTAGGCCTGATGTCACAGAGGGACTGGTTCCATGTTCCAGACACGGTGCTGGCCGCTGCAGGCAGGGGGGAAGGGCAATTTAGAGGCCTAAAACCACAGAAAGGTCTGGATTGGAAGGTACCTTAAGGACTGACTAGTTTCAAACCCCAACCATGCACACAGAGGCCTTCCACTACACCAGGTTGCTCAGAGTCCCATCCAAGCTGGCCTCAAATGGTAAAAGGAATGGGGCATCCACAGCTTCTCTGGGAAACATGTGCCACTCTTGTGCTAATGATACAAGATTTTGCTTGACATCCAAAACTACAGAATTGGCAGTAACAACAATTCAAAGCAACACACATTCTGATTTTTAAAAAGTTTGTGACATTGCAGGACTACTACTGTAGCAATCCACATCACTCACTAATCTCCTTGGGGCTATATGGGCACTGCATAAGATCTTCTTCAGGCTAGCTGTGCTAGCCGTTCTGAGAGAAAGTGGCATTGTTTAGCAAGACCGCCTTTTTCCAGACCTTTTGTGACTTTTTTTTTTTTTCTTTTTTCTTTTTTTTTTTTTAAATTTCAGGCCATTTAAGCGCATAATTTAGCTAAATGCATCTTCCTTAGAGGGATCCTGCCTTTGAAAATGGAAGTGTGGGAGAAGAAAGCAGTCTATCCTTATGCAGAGGTGAAACAGGTGTTTCTCTTCCATGGCTCTGGGCAAGCCTGCACAGACCTAAGGGTAAGGGCCTAGCCCAGTGTTTATGGCTGACCTGGTACACCCCTGATGCCCGCTTTGACTGTGAGCATGATAGTCACAGTAACAGGATGGAGTTTTGTCTTCTAATCCCAGGTGGGTAGAGCTCATCCTCAGGACCACGTAGGATGACCAACACATCCTTCATGACTCGTTCTCTGAGCTGGATGAGATCTGTATGAAAGAGGCTGAAGATGCCGAGTGCAAAGAAATGGCAAGGTAAATCCCTGCTGCCGGCTGCGATGGGAGAGAAGTGCCCATGCTGGCAATACCCTCGGGCTCTGCCTTCTGCTCTCTGGAACACTTTCTGCAGCTGCTGATGGAAGCAGCCTTCTCCTCTTGCCAGCCCAGAGCTTTAGCAATGCAATTGGAGACCTGGAGCTGAAGAGGAGATGAATGACAGTATCAAGTGAAGGATCATGCCCTATGTGGCTACTCTCTCCTTGCACAGCCTCTGAACTGAGGAGCTGCACCACAAATGAAAGGATGCTGCTGGACAATTGTGCCAACAGCATCAAAGACACTGAAGGTAACGCGGGAGCCACATCCCTCTGGGAGTGGCCGAGCTTGGTTTGTCGCATGGCCCTTCACTCCCAAATCAACCTTGCCCAGAAGATGCATCCTTTTTCACAAGTCCCATTGGATCTTTAAATTCTGTAGTCATCATCTCTCTAGTATTGCGAAGGCTGGCTCATTAAGTCAATTCCTAAGGCATCCAAGGAAACATTTGCTTACCACACTTCAGCCTATTAGTCGGCATTTTGTACAGTCCCTAACACTTGGTGGCCTACAGCTGCTAGTCTCGTTTCCTAAGTACTGCTTAGTTATACAAAGAATTCCATAGTCCTGCATTACCTGGGTTAGTTGGAACAGTTCAAGTTTTTGTCCTGCACCTATGGCTAAGCTTTACTAGCCAGAATAGCTAGGCATGCTCACACGAGCGACACCCAAGGTTTTCTGCCTCTCATGCTGGAGTGGCAGTCCTCACCTTCCCTTGGAGGCTTTCTCATAGCCCTCCTAACACTGGGGTTTCTGCTCTTTGTCTTGCACTGACACCTCATCCTTTTCTTGACCCTCACCCTGCCTTAAGCCCATGTCCAGCATGAGCCTTGCCAGCCAAGGCTGTCTGCCTTGCACCGGGTCTTAGCCATTTCAGTCTTCATCAATTCCCAAGACATTCAAAAAACAGGAGAATTGTATTGATGCATTTCTCATGGAAGGAGGAGATGACTCCAGTACAACTTATGAATAGGGGTGGAGACTCCCTAACAGAAAAACAATTTTACAACCTCTACTACTGACAGAACAGAAGTATGCATATGCAACAAACGGTCAAATGCACAAAAACTCCCCAACTTTCCAGATTTTCTTGGTACACTTTCCTGTCTCAAACTCAGCTCTATGTTATTGCTTCATAGTTGTTCCTAAAGCATTTCAATAGGGTTCTGTATATTCCTCCAGGAGAGGCTGCAGCACCTGCACCATGACCTCCCCATCTGGACCGCAGAGGCACAGGGCATACAAGATGCTGTTCTCTGCTCTCACTACCAGCCACCGCTGGGACCCATAGATTGCCTCCAGCCTCTGGAGCAGCCAGGGCAGCATAGGGTCAAGAACATGCTCTTCTTTTTGGAAATGTTCTGCCCAGACCCGGGTAGCAGGCTACCCACAGCCTCTGCCCCTGCAGGCCCCTGCTCAGCTGGGGAAGGTGTCCCTTGCACAGGAAGCGCTCCTGGGCGCTGGCAGCTGTTTCCATCCAGGAGGCCAAGAGATCTTTCTGCCTCTCTCTTGGTCTCTGGTGATTCTCCCTGGGGTGTGATGACACACTCGAGGTATTTTTGTTCCCGCAGAGAAAACCTGACAGACTCTATCAATCTTCTGCAGAGTGGGCACTCTGCTTTCTTCTCTGCCCAACGCAGCATGCAGCCCATGCAGAACTCATGGCCACAGAGTATGGCATAAGCAACACCCTCTTGCTCATCATGACAAATGGGGCAGCTGCACTCTGTCCCCATGGCTCTGTCTGTTCTCCGTGGCCATTCAGGGAGTCCTGAGAAGCTGCTCCCCATCACTGGCACTACCAAAGAATCTCACACACTGCAACAAAATGGAGAAACCTTGGTCTCTTCCTGTCCCAAGGAGCAGATGAAAAAATGCCCAAGCCCCTGGACAAGGATATCCTCCTGACTCCTCAAGCCCTAATGACCTTCTCACTACCACCCTGGGGAGACTCAGCCTTCAAGGTCTTACAGGCATGCTTGACAGGCTGTGACTTTCTTGAGAGCGTGGAAAGATGGTCTCGGGCAGCTGAAATCGTGTAGGGTTGAGACTCCTGTCTGTGAAAAACAGGTGTTGGGATTAAGTGGTTCAACAATTTTGAGGTCCTGAATTTTTAATTAAATCTCTGGAGGCTGGATTTTTCCTTTCTTTCTATCTTTTTTAAGTTCACTCTTGAATCAGAAAATGTTATTCATTGAATGCAGTTTTTATAAGGGGGAGGTTCTCTTCCAAAGTGAACGCTGTGGGCAAAAATTTAATATGGCCTTAGCAGGCACTGCGCACGTCAGCTGGGTATGCTGGTCAAGCATCACCTCTGCAGGTGATCTCTAGGGAAGAGTAGATGCGTGGCTTTGCTCCCCGCTGATGACTCTTAGGGGCTCTAAGAACCTATGCACCCTTGATGACCAGAGCTGCATAAGATATTGCAAGACACTTAAAGAGCAGAATTGCCTTAAACACCAATCACAGAACCACAGAATCGACTAGGTTGGAAAAAAAACCATCTGAGACCATTGAGTCAAACCTATGACTCAACACCACCTTGTCAACCAGACCACAGCACTAAAAGCCATGTGCTATCTTTGCTTAAACACCTCCAGGTGACTCCACCGCCTCCCTGGGAAGCCTATTCCAATGCCCAAAATCACCCTTTCTGTGAAGAATCTTCTTCTCAATGTCCAGTCCCAACTTCCTGTGGTACAGCTTAAGACTTTGTCGGCTTCTCTTGCTGCTTGCCTGGGAGAAGAGACTGACCCCCACTGGGCTATACCCTCCTTTCGGGGACTTATAGAGGTTGGTACGCTCACCCCTGAGCCTTCTCTTCTCCAAGCTAAGCAACCCCAGCTCCCTCAGCTGCTCCTCATAAGACACGTGTCCCAGCCCATTCACTATCCTTGTTGCCCTCCTCTGGACCCATTTGAGCATCTCAACGTCCTTCTTAAACTGAGGAGCCCAGAACTGGACGCAGCACTCAAGGTGCGGCCCCACCAGTGCTGACTACAGGGGAAGAATGACCTCCCCGCTCCTGCTGGCCACACCATTCCTGATCCAGGCCAGGATGCCATTGGCCTTCTTGGCCACCAGAGCGCACCGCTGGCTCACGTTCAGCTGCTGTCTCCAGTACCCCCAGGTCCCTTTTCTGCCTGGGCACTGTCCAGCCACACCAACCCCAGCTTGTGGTGCTGCAGGGCTTGCTGTGATTCAAAGGCACGACCTGGCACTTGGACTTGTGAAACCTCCCATTGTTGGATTCAGCACACCTATCCAGCCTGTCCAGGTCCCTCTGCAGAGTCCTCCTACCCTCTAACAGAGCAGTGCTTGCTCCCAGCTTGGTGTCATCTGCAAGGTGATCCCCTTGTCCGGATCATCAGTGAAGATATTTAAACAAGACTGGTCCCAACACAGACCCCTGGGGGGCTGCACTAAGTGACTAGCCCCCATCTGGATGCAGGACCATTCACCTCCAGTCTCTGGGCCTGGCCATCCAGCCAGTTCTGAACACGGCTCCTGCCCAAGCTGTGGGCTACCAGCTTTTCCAGGAGTGCGCTACGGGAGATGGGGTAAGAGGCTTTGCTGAAGGCCAGGTATACAACATCCACAGCCTTCCCGTCATCCACCTGGCGGGTCAGCTGGTAACAAAGGGAGATCAGGTTGGTTAAAGCACAACCTGCCCCTCCTAAATCCCTGCTGGCTGGGTCTGATCCCTCAGCTGTCCTGTAGGTGCTGCGTTATCGCACTTAAGATGATCTCTTGTTTAACCTTACTGAGTACCAAGGTCAGGCTGACAGGCCTGTAGTTTCCCATGTGCTCCTTATGGCCCTTCTTATGGATGAGCATCACGTTGGCCAGCCCAGTCGTCTTGTTACCCAGGACTGATGGTAAATGATGGAAAGCGTCTTGGTGAGGTCTTCTGCCATCTCCTGCACCACCCTAGGATGAATCCTGTCTGGTCTCATCGACTTGTCAGCATCTAAGTGGCTCACATGGTCACTAACTACTTTCTCCTGGATAACAGGAGAGGCTGTTCTGTTCCCTGCTCCCCATCTACGAGTTCAGGAGGCCAGTTGCCTTGAGGACAACCCGTCTTTTTGTTGAAAACTGAAGCAAAGAAGATGCTCGGGACCTCAGCCTTTTCCTCATCTTTGATAACTATATTCCCTCCCTTATGCAATAAAGATGAGAGGTTCTTGCCCCTCCAAGATGCATTAAGATTATTGAAAGGCTTTGCCCACTGTGACAAACTCTCCAAAGAAGCAACTGCTCATCGGCAGCAACTGAAGCTCCCCCTCCCTGAACATGCCTCTGTGAAACTTGAGCTGTCAGTTAACCCACCCGAGAGGAATGTGAGGTAGGATTGGATGCGCTCTCAGACTAGCAGGAGGAAAATGGATACTGGAGGAGCACTGATACTGGACAGAAAGAACCCACATTCAAAGCCAACAAAGCCACTCTGTTGAAAAGCAACTCTGAGTGGGTAACTGTAGCCAATGAGCATTGATTCCTTTGTTGGCTAAAATGCCTAAAAAGCAAAAAGGTTTGAATACCTGGGGGAACCACACCAGCAAGAAGACCAGGGTGAAGAAAAGATGCAAGAGGATGCTTTCTGGATCCAAGTGCGGTGATAGCTTTCTACTTCAACTGTCTCACTCTTTCTCTCCCTCTGGCCCTCCTCTCTTTCCTATTTCTATCTCTCTACCTCATGCTTACTGTTAAAGAAAATCCATGCTATCGACTTCGGCACATGCCTCTTACCTTCAGGTAGAGGCATGTGCCAATAACCGGATCATAAAAGACGTGCTGGTACAACAGACTGCTGCTGTGAGGGGGTGAGATGTGCAATTGATCCTTGGCCCAGGGATTGGCACTGGAGAAGGCAGATGCAGCTCTTCCCTTCCCTGGAGTGTTTGTGCATTGGTCTTACACGCCACTCCTATGTGGAAGGGAGCAACAGAGGTTCGTCGATGTTCACGGATGGAAAAGAATGGCAAAAAGCAAAAGGGTCCAAAAAAACCTCACCGCTTTTTATTAACAAACTACACACTCAGCATGGCAGTTGGTATATGTTTTGCCACTACCTTCTAATAATAAGACAGAAGACTAAAAGAAAAGAGGGAAGAATAAGGGAAAGAGGAATCGCGTAGGAGAGGAAAGAAGATTAAAGTCCTGGGTCCAGCACCGATCCAGCCAACAGGTGTCCAGGGTCCTGAGAGAATGCCACCCGGCCCCTGTGGTGGTACATTTTTCTAGGTAAGTTTTCCCCATTCTGGGATTAGGTTCCTCACTCTTCGTACAAATGAGTTGGCATGTGCAGCCTAGTATTCTAGACTTTTCTGGAAATGGGCTGGGGGGCTTTGGGTTTGTTTTCTTTTTTTTTTTGTGGTCTTGATTCTCCATCTATTGGTCTTGCTTGCTCCTTGACCCCACTCCTGCACTTAAGCTGTTCTTTATGTTGTGTGGTCACTACAGACTGGAATAGGAACTTCAGCTCCAGAATGGGGCTGGCCTACGTTCAATACAGCTCCCCTTTCCAGGCACATGCTGTTATAACTCGTTTGCTTGATGGCTGTTGGTGTTCAGGGCATAGCAGTGCATGAACTCTTTACTGCTTAGGTTTCTACATGGGCCAAAAAACCCAGTTGCCATCTGATGGGGACAAAAACCATCCTTAGGGCACAGAGCAGAATGAAGGGCTTCACATTTTTGATGACAGGGCAACATCTGCACCCTTCTTTTCTTTTCTCTTGTTTTCCTAGTGTTGTGTTTCTTGAACTTGTTTTTGCAAACTTAAGGTGCCAGATGCTACTCTTCCGCTGTAGACGTACCAATAGCTGTGGGGAAGGCATTGATCTGTACGGAAGGGAGTGTGAAGCCAAATTCTTCCTAGATGAGTATGAAGGGATCCCTGAGTTCAGGGCTGCTTGGGCAAAATCAAGCCAGCGGGATTTTAGAGAATTTGGATGCAAATTTGTCGTAGAGCAGAAAATACAGATCTCCTTTTGAGTTTGCTTCCAATTTAATTCCGTTTAATGCAATTCAAATTAATAGAACTCAGAAGGAAAGGGTTGTGGTCTACTATAGCCTGAACTGCAGCTGGTCCATTTTGCCGTTCAAACAATTTTTCCCTTTAGGTACAGCAAGATCTCCTTCAGCAGATTAAAGAATTGGAGCAGCTTTGCCCGAGGAACTGGACAGGGTTGAGTTGGTCTTGGAGGTAGTGTCTGCAGGGGGGTTGAGGTGTAGGCTGGTGCTGGCGTAATTCCTGGTACTGGCCTTCTTCCCACTGTAGTCCGGATCCAGTTGTAGTAGTACTGAGTGGAGCTGGAGACTGCAGGCCGTTTAGGTCTAGCACAGCCTACTCCCCAGCTGGTCACACCAATTTGCCAGAAGAAGCCGGCATGCTTATCTTGGCAGACAAGAGGCCCCCCGCTGTCACCCTGGAGCAGAGCAGAGAGGATTAAGGTGCCTCTGTGTGCCCCTGTCAGCAGTCGGAGTTGGTTGCTTTACTCTCTTCAGCCCCTGCCAGAAGAACTGGACTCCTGGCTGAGCAAGGCCCTGCTCAAGTGCTGGAACCTGTAGAACCTCAGCACCCTTGGGAGCAGGTTGGGGGCCTGTCAGGTGAGGCTCTCTGTCTCCCCTGTGCTTGGATGCTTCAGGGTTAGCATCTGGACCCCACAGAGCAAGGACCCACGGATGGGAAAGGGGGCAGAAGCTTCAGCGGCAGTGCAGAGCTGGGGCTGGGAGAGCAACTGGTCAGGGAAAGCACGCGCTGGGCTGTGCTTGGGTGCTGGGATGAGGCTGCCTACACTGCTGGGGGCTGGGGGACTCGGCATGCTCCTACCTGGCAGGTGCCAACGCCGCCCTGGCCAGCACACACGTGGAAGTCATAGATGTACCCATGCAGCCACTCACTACTGTTGCAGAGCTGGTTAGGGACCACTTGCACCTTGGCCTGCTGCAGGATATCTCTACCTGAAGCTGTGAGCAGAGAAAGGAATGAGCTCCCAGCAGCTCTTTGCCCGTGTGTTGAAGTTTTTCCCTAGAGGCTTGCTGGCCTCTAGAGAGGTGTTGGGAGTGCTGTGTCGCTGCTGTGTGGCATTGGGCAGCAGGCCAGGCCAGAGGCATATGTCCCACGGCCTAACTCTGCTGTCAGGAAGGCCCAGCCGTCTCTCCCTGGTGGGCCAAGCTTGCCCTCAGGGTCCAGATCCTTTATGGGAACTCACTCACATTTCACGATTCTGTCACCCCAGCCAGCAACGTAACAGTTTTTCAGCTCCGACACTTTCACTGCAGGACCAGGCAGGCAGGCGGTCTGAATGGTGGAGCTGCACTGGACTGGCCGATCCAGTTCCAGCAAGGCGATGTCGTTATACTCAAGGTCAGGGATGTATTTTTCATGAATAATCAGCCGCTTAATCCGGCGCACTTCCACACCAGGGCCCGACTGGCCCAACGAGGTGGCCCCAAGAACGATGGCCCACTCGCTGATGGGACTGGAAGGCAGATGGAGAGAGGGGTGAGGGCGAGTAGAATCACGTGCTGTAACACCCCAGCCCTTCCTGCCTTCTGCTTCCTGAGGCAGAGAGGAAAACAGCACTCCACAGAGTGAAAGTAGGCTTGAGCTATATTGAGCTGCAGGCTGCTAGGAAGCGGTGGCATGAACCCAGTCGTCTCCCTGAGCAGTCTCTCAGCTGGGCCCTGCAATGTCCTGGCACTAGGCACATGCAAGGAAATGGGATGGGAATAGCATGCACTGGTGGTGTGGGGATATCCCTGTGCCCAGGTCCGACTTACTTTGTGATGTTGACAAAGCAGTGGGCAGCTGAGAGCAGCCACTTTGCGCTGATGAGGGTCCCTCCACAGATATGCACAGATACCGGTGGTTTCCAGACGCAGCGGATACTGGCGATCCCAGCCCAGGCCCCAGACCCTGGCATGACATCTGTGCCACCCACAACGCGTGATGAGCTGAAGGTAGTACCCATGGGCCGCAGCCCACAAGTCTGTCTGGAAGCAGAAAGTCGTTAGTGTCCCATGAGAAGGCCTGCTGCTGTGCTGAAGGTCAGCCAGCTTCCCTCCTCACAAGGCTCTGGTTGCAAAGCCAGCAGGGAGCTGCCTGGGATGTCCACATGTTTGCCCATTTCTGCTTTAGCCCCTTAGACAACTGGTGCCAGCAGCCTGGCCAGTGGTGATAAACGGAGACTCCCACCTACTTTGGGAACTGCTGTGGCCACAGGTGGCAAGCGGGTACCCACAGGGAAGCCCCTAAGCCTTTGCCCGGGCCCCCAAAGAGCCTGAGGCTACTTACCCACAGGCGCCATGTGCAGGCCCGCACAGAGCCAGTAGGATGAGGATGCACAACAAAATCATTGCTGTCACAGCTGCAAGTCAGCTGCAAGGAGAGAGAGCTTGACACCTCCAGGGCAGCTGCCAACGTAATGCCAACAGAATTTGCTTTGCCGCAGTGCCCTCGGCCCTAGGCCTGATGTCACAGAGGGACTGGTTCCATGTTCCAGACACGGTGCTGGCCGCTGCAGGCAGGGGGGAAGGGCAATTTAGAGGCCTAAAACCACAGAAAGGTCTGGATTGGAAGGTACCTTAAGGACTGACTAGTTTCAAACCCCAACCATGCACACAGAGGCCTTCCACTACACCAGGTTGCTCAGAGTCCCATCCAAGCTGGCCTCAAATGGTAAAAGGAATGGGGCATCCACAGCTTCTCTGGGAAACATGTGCCACTCTTGTGCTAATGATACAAGATTTTGCTTGACATCCAAAACTACAGAATTGGCAGTAACAACAATTCAAAGCAACACACATTCTGATTTTTAAAAAGTTTGTGACATTGCAGGACTACTACTGTAGCAATCCACATCACTCACTAATCTCCTTGGGGCTATATGGGCACTGCATAAGATCTTCTTCAGGCTAGCTGTGCTAGCCGTTCTGAGAGAAAGTGGCATTGTTTAGCAAGACCGCCTTTTTCCAGACCTTTTGTGACTTTTTTTTTTTTTTCTTTTTTCTTTTTTTTTTTTTAAATTTCAGGCCATTTAAGCGCATAATTTAGCTAAATGCATCTTCCTTAGAGGGATCCTGCCTTTGAAAATGGAAGTGTGGGAGAAGAAAGCAGTCTATCCTTATGCAGAGGTGAAACAGGTGTTTCTCTTCCATGGCTCTGGGCAAGCCTGCACAGACCTAAGGGTAAGGGCCTAGCCCAGTGTTTATGGCTGACCTGGTACACCCCTGATGCCCGCTTTGACTGTGAGCATGATAGTCACAGTAACAGGATGGAGTTTTGTCTTCTAATCCCAGGTGGGTAGAGCTCATCCTCAGGACCACGTAGGATGACCAACACATCCTTCATGACTCGTTCTCTGAGCTGGATGAGATCTGTATGAAAGAGGCTGAAGATGCCGAGTGCAAAGAAATGGCAAGGTAAATCCCTGCTGCCGGCTGCGATGGGAGAGAAGTACCCATGCTGGCAATACCCTCGGGCTCTGCCTTCTGCTCTCTGGAACACTTTCTGCAGCTGCTGATGGAAGCAGCCTTCTCCTCTTGCCAGCCCAGAGCTTTAGCAATGCAATTGGAGACCTGGAGCTGAAGAGGAGATGAATGACAGTATCAAGTGAAGGATCATGCCCTATGTGGCTACTCTCTCCTTGCACAGCCTCTGAACTGAGGAGCTGCACCACAAATGAAAGGATGCTGCTGGACAATTGTGCCAACAGCATCAAAGACACTGAAGGTAACGCGGGAGCCACATCCCTCTGGGAGTGGCCGAGCTTGGTTTGTCGCATGGCCCTTCACTCCCAAATCAACCTTGCCCCGAAGATGCATCCTTTTTCACAAGTCCCATTGGATCTTTAAATTCTGTAGTCATCATCTCTCTAGTATTGCGAAGGCTGGCTCATTAAGTCAATTCCTAAGGCATCCAAGGAAACATTTGCTTACCACACTTCAGCCTATTAGTCGGCATTTTGTACAGTCCCTAACACTTGGTGGCCTACAGCTGCTAGTCTCGTTTCCTAAGTACTGCTTAGTTATACAAAGAATTCCATAGTCCTGCATTACCTGGGTTAGTTGGAACAGTTCAAGTTTTTGTCCTGCACCTATGGCTAAGCTTTACTAGCCAGAATAGCTAGGCATGCTCACACGAGCGACACCCAAGGTTTTCTGCCTCTCATGCTGGAGTGGCAGTCCTCACCTTCCCTTGGAGGCTTTCTCATAGCCCTCCTAACACTGGGGTTTCTGCTCTTTGTCTTGCACTGACACCTCATCCTTTTCTTGACCCTCACCCTGCCTTAAGCCCATGTCCAGCATGAGCCTTGCCAGCCAAGGCTGTCTGCCTTGCACCGGGTCTTAGCCATTTCAGTCTTCATCAATTCCCAAGACATTCAAAAAACAGGAGAATTGTATTGATGCATTTCTCATGGAAGGAGGAGATGACTCCAGTACAACTTATGAATAGGGGTGGAGACTCCCTAACAGAAAAACAATTTTACAACCTCTACTACTGACAGAACAGAAGTATGCATATGCAACAAACGGTCAAATGCACAAAAACTCCCCAACTTTCCAGATTTTCTTGGTACACTTTCCTGTCTCAAACTCAGCTCTATGTTATTGCTTCATAGTTGTTCCTAAAGCATTTCAATAGGGTTCTGTATATTCCTCCAGGAGAGGCTGCAGCACCTGCACCATGACCTCCCCATCTGGACCGCAGAGGCACAGGGCATACAAGATGCTGTTCTCTGCTCTCACTACCAGCCACCGCTGGGACCCATAGATTGCCTCCAGCCTCTGGAGCAGCCAGGGCAGCATAGGGTCAAGAACATGCTCTTCTTTTTGGAAATGTTCTGCCCAGACCCGGGTAGCAGGCTACCCACAGCCTCTGCCCCTGCAGGCCCCTGCTCAGCTGGGGAAGGTGTCCCTTGCACAGGAAGCGCTCCTGGGCGCTGGCAGCTGTTTCCATCCAGGAGGCCAAGAGATCTTTCTGCCTCTCTCTTGGTCTCTGGTGATTCTCCCTGGGGTGTGATGACACACTCGAGGTATTTTTGTTCCCGCAGAGAAAACCTGACAGACTCTATCAATCTTCTGCAGAGTGGGCACTCTGCTTTCTTCTCTGCCCAACGCAGCATGCAGCCCATGCAGAACTCATGGCCACAGAGTATGGCATAAGCAACACCCTCTTGCTCATCATGACAAATGGGGCAGCTGCACTCTGTCCCCATGGCTCTGTCTGTTCTCCGTGGCCATTCAGGGAGTCCTGAGAAGCTGCTCCCCATCACTGGCACTACCAAAGAATCTCACACACTGCAACAAAATGGAGAAACCTTGGTCTCTTCCTGTCCCAAGGAGCAGATGAAAAAATGCCCAAGCCCCTGGACAAGGATATCCTCCTGACTCCTCAAGCCCTAATGACCTTCTCACTACCACCCTGGGGAGACTCAGCCTTCAAGGTCTTACAGGCATGCTTGACAGGCTGTGACTTTCTTGAGAGCGTGGAAAGATGGTCTCGGGCAGCTGAAATCGTGTAGGGTTGAGACTCCTGTCTGTGAAAAACAGGTGTTGGGATTAAGTGGTTCAACAATTTTGAGGTCCTGAATTTTTAATTAAATCTCTGGAGGCTGGATTTTTCCTTTCTTTCTATCTTTTTTAAGTTCACTCTTGAATCAGAAAATGTTATTCATTGAATGCAGTTTTTATAAGGGGGAGGTTCTCTTCCAAAGTGAACGCTGTGGGCAAAAATTTAATATGGCCTTAGCAGGCACTGCGCACGTCAGCTGGGTATGCTGGTCAAGCATCACCTCTGCAGGTGATCTCTAGGGAAGAGTAGATGCGTGGCTTTGCTCCCCGCTGATGACTCTTAGGGGCTCTAAGAACCTATGCACCCTTGATGACCAGAGCTGCATAAGATATTGCAAGACACTTAAAGAGCAGAATTGCCTTAAACACCAATCACAGAACCACAGAATCGACTAGGTTGGAAAAAAAACCATCTGAGACCATTGAGTCAAACCTATGACTCAACACCACCTTGTCAACCAGACCACAGCACTAAAAGCCATGTGCTATCTTTGCTTAAACACCTCCAGGTGACTCCACCGCCTCCCTGGGAAGCCTATTCCAATGCCCAAAATCACCCTTTCTGTGAAGAATCTTCTTCTCAATGTCCAGTCCCAACTTCCTGTGGTACAGCTTAAGACTTTGTCGGCTTCTCTTGCTGCTTGCCTGGGAGAAGAGACTGACCCCCACTGGGCTATACCCTCCTTTCGGGGACTTATAGAGGTTGGTACGCTCACCCCTGAGCCTTCTCTTCTCCAAGCTAAGCAACCCCAGCTCCCTCAGCTGCTCCTCATAAGACACGTGTCCCAGCCCATTCACTATCCTTGTTGCCCTCCTCTGGACCCATTTGAGCATCTCAACGTCCTTCTTAAACTGAGGAGCCCAGAACTGGACGCAGCACTCAAGGTGCGGCCCCACCAGTGCTGACTACAGGGGAAGAATGACCTCCCCGCTCCTGCTGGCCACACCATTCCTGATCCAGGCCAGGATGCCATTGGCCTTCTTGGCCACCAGAGCGCACCGCTGGCTCACGTTCAGCTGCTGTCTCCAGTACCCCCAGGTCCCTTTTCTGCCTGGGCACTGTCCAGCCACACCAACCCCAGCTTGTGGTGCTGCAGGGCTTGCTGTGATTCAAAGGCATGACCTGGCACTTGGACTTGTGAAACCTCCCATTGTTGGATTCAGCACACCTATCCAGCCTGTCCAGGTCCCTCTGCAGAGTCCTCCTACCCTCTAACAGAGCAGTGCTTGCTCCCAGCTTGGTGTCATCTGCAAGGTGATCCCCTTGTCCGGATCATCAGTGAAGATATTTAAACAAGACTGGTCCCAACACAGACCCCTGGGGGGCTGCACTAAGTGACTAGCCCCCATCTGGATGCAGGACCATTCACCTCCAGTCTCTGGGCCTGGCCATCCAGCCAGTTCTGAACACGGCTCCTGCCCAAGCTGTGGGCTACCAGCTTTTCCAGGAGTGCGCTACGGGAGATGGGGTAAGAGGCTTTGCTGAAGGCCAGGTATACAACATCCACAGCCTTCCCGTCATCCACCTGGCGGGTCAGCTGGTAACAAAGGGAGATCAGGTTGGTTAAAGCACAACCTGCCCCTCCTAAATCCCTGCTGGCTGGGTCTGATCCCTCAGCTGTCCTGTAGGTGCTGCGTTATCGCACTTAAGATGATCTCTTGTTTAACCTTACTGAGTACCAAGGTCAGGCTGACAGGCCTGTAGTTTCCCATGTGCTCCTTATGGCCCTTCTTATGGATGAGCATCACGTTGGCCAGCCCAGTCGTCTTGTTACCCAGGACTGATGGTAAATGATGGAAAGCGTCTTGGTGAGGTCTTCTGCCATCTCCTGCACCACCCTAGGATGAATCCTGTCTGGTCTCATCGACTTGTCAGCATCTAAGTGGCTCACATGGTCACTAACTACTTTCTCCTGGATAACAGGAGAGGCTGTTCTGTTCCCTGCTCCCCATCTACGAGTTCAGGAGGCCAGTTGCCTTGAGGACAACCCGTCTTTTTGTTGAAAACTGAAGCAAAGAAGATGCTCGGGACCTCAGCCTTTTCCTCATCTTTGATAACTATATTCCCTCCCTTATGCAATAAAGATGAGAGGTTCTTGCCCCTCCAAGATGCATTAAGATTATTGAAAGGCTTTGCCCACTGTGACAAACTCTCCAAAGAAGCAACTGCTCATCGGCAGCAACTGAAGCTCCCCCTCCCTGAACATGCCTCTGTGAAACTTGAGCTGTCAGTTAACCCACCCGAGAGGAATGTGAGGTAGGATTGGATGCGCTCTCAGACTAGCAGGAGGAAAATGGATACTGGAGGAGCACTGATACTGGACAGAAAGAACCCACATTCAAAGCCAACAAAGCCACTCTGTTGAAAAGCAACTCTGAGTGGGTAACTGTAGCCAATGAGCATTGATTCCTTTGTTGGCTAAAATGCCTAAAAAGCAAAAAGGTTTGAATACCTGGGGGAACCACACCAGCAAGAAGACCAGGGTGAAGAAAAGATGCAAGAGGATGCTTTCTGGATCCAAGTGCGGTGATAGCTTTCTACTTCAACTGTCTCACTCTTTCTCTCCCTCTGGCCCTCCTCTCTTTCCTATTTCTATCTCTCTACCTCATGCTTACTGTTAAAGAAAATCCATGCTATCGACTTCGGCACATGCCTCTTACCTTCAGGTAGAGGCATGTGCCAATAACCGGATCATAAAAGACGTGCTGGTACAACAGACTGCTGCTGTGAGGGGGTGAGATGTGCAATTGATCCTTGGCCCAGGGATTGGCACTGGAGAAGGCAGATGCAGCTCTTCCCTTCCCTGGAGTGTTTGTGCATTGGTCTTACACGCCACTCCTATGTGGAAGGGAGCAACAGAGGTTCGTCGATGTTCACGGATGGAAAAGAATGGCAAAAAGCAAAAGGGTCCAAAAAAACCTCACCGCTTTTTATTAACAAACTACACACTCAGCATGGCAGTTGGTATATGTTTTGCCACTACCTTCTAATAATAAGACAGAAGACTAAAAGAAAAGAGGGAAGAATAAGGGAAAGAGGAATCGCGTAGGAGAGGAAAGAAGATTAAAGTCCTGGGTCCAGCACCGATCCAGCCAACAGGTGTCCAGGGTCCTGAGAGAATGCCACCCGGCCCCTGTGGTGGTACATTTTTCTAGGTAAGTTTTCCCCATTCTGGGATTAGGTTCCTCACTCTTCGTACAAATGAGTTGGCATGTGCAGCCTAGTATTCTAGACTTTTCTGGAAATGGGCTGGGGGGCTTTGGGTTTGTTTTCTTTTTTTTTTTGTGGTCTTGATTCTCCATCTATTGGTCTTGCTTGCTCCTTGACCCCACTCCTGCACTTAAGCTGTTCTTTATGTTGTGTGGTCACTACAGACTGGAATAGGAACTTCAGCTCCAGAATGGGGCTGGCCTACGTTCAATACAGCTCCCCTTTCCAGGCACATGCTGTTATAACTCGTTTGCTTGATGGCTGTTGGTGTTCAGGGCATAGCAGTGCATGAACTCTTTACTGCTTAGGTTTCTACATGGGCCAAAAAACCCAGTTGCCATCTGATGGGGACAAAAACCATCCTTAGGGCACAGAGCAGAATGAAGGGCTTCACATTTTTGATGACAGGGCAACATCTGCACCCTTCTTTTCTTTTCTCTTGTTTTCCTAGTGTTGTGTTTCTTGAACTTGTTTTTGCAAACTTAAGGTGCCAGATGCTACTCTTCCGCTGTAGACGTACCAATAGCTGTGGGGAAGGCATTGATCTGTACGGAAGGGAGTGTGAAGCCAAATTCTTCCTAGATGAGTATGAAGGGATCCCTGAGTTCAGGGCTGCTTGGGCAAAATCAAGCCAGCGGGATTTTAGAGAATTTGGATGCAAATTTGTCGTAGAGCAGAAAATACAGATCTCCTTTTGAGTTTGCTTCCAATTTAATTCCGTTTAATGCAATTCAAATTAATAGAACTCAGAAGGAAAGGGTTGTGGTCTACTATAGCCTGAACTGCAGCTGGTCCATTTTGCCGTTCAAACAATTTTTCCCTTTAGGTACAGCAAGATCTCCTTCAGCAGATTAAAGAATTGGAGCAGCTTTGCCCGAGGAACTGGACAGGGTTGAGTTGGTCTTGGAGGTAGTGTCTGCAGGGGGGTTGAGGTGTAGGCTGGTGCTGGCGTAATTCCTGGTACTGGCCTTCTTCCCACTGTAGTCCGGATCCAGTTGTAGTAGTACTGAGTGGAGCTGGAGACTGCAGGCCGTTTAGGTCTAGCACAGCCTACTCCCCAGCTGGTCACACCAATTTGCCAGAAGAAGCCGGCATGCTTATCTTGGCAGACAAGAGGCCCCCCGCTGTCACCCTGGAGCAGAGCAGAGAGGATTAAGGTGCCTCTGTGTGCCCCTGTCAGCAGTCGGAGTTGGTTGCTTTACTCTCTTCAGCCCCTGCCAGAAGAACTGGACTCCTGGCTGAGCAAGGCCCTGCTCAAGTGCTGGAACCTGTAGAACCTCAGCACCCTTGGGAGCAGGTTGGGGGCCTGTCAGGTGAGGCTCTCTGTCTCCCCTGTGCTTGGATGCTTCAGGGTTAGCATCTGGACCCCACAGAGCAAGGACCCACGGATGGGAAAGGGGGCAGAAGCTTCAGCGGCAGTGCAGAGCTGGGGCTGGGAGAGCAACTGGTCAGGGAAAGCACGCGCTGGGCTGTGCTTGGGTGCTGGGATGAGGCTGCCTACACTGCTGGGGGCTGGGGGACTCGGCATGCTCCTACCTGGCAGGTGCCAACGCCGCCCTGGCCAGCACACACGTGGAAGTCATAGATGTACCCATGCAGCCACTCACTACTGTTGCAGAGCTGGTTAGGGACCACTTGCACCTTGGCCTGCTGCAGGATATCTCTACCTGAAGCTGTGAGCAGAGAAAGGAATGAGCTCCCAGCAGCTCTTTGCCCGTGTGTTGAAGTTTTTCCCTAGAGGCTTGCTGGCCTCTAGAGAGGTGTTGGGAGTGCTGTGTCGCTGCTGTGTGGCATTGGGCAGCAGGCCAGGCCAGAGGCATATGTCCCACGGCCTAACTCTGCTGTCAGGAAGGCCCAGCCGTCTCTCCCTGGTGGGCCAAGCTTGCCCTCAGGGTCCAGATCCTTTATGGGAACTCACTCACATTTCACGATTCTGTCACCCCAGCCAGCAACGTAACAGTTTTTCAGCTCCGACACTTTCACTGCAGGACCAGGCAGGCAGGCGGTCTGAATGGTGGAGCTGCACTGGACTGGCCGATCCAGTTCCAGCAAGGCGATGTCGTTATACTCAAGGTCAGGGATGTATTTTTCATGAATAATCAGCCGCTTAATCCGGCGCACTTCCACACCAGGGCCCGACTGGCCCAACGAGGTGGCCCCAAGAACGATGGCCCACTCGCTGATGGGACTGGAAGGCAGATGGAGAGAGGGGTGAGGGCGAGTAGAATCACGTGCTGTAACACCCCAGCCCTTCCTGCCTTCTGCTTCCTGAGGCAGAGAGGAAAACAGCACTCCACAGAGTGAAAGTAGGCTTGAGCTATATTGAGCTGCAGGCTGCTAGGAAGCGGTGGCATGAACCCAGTCGTCTCCCTGAGCAGTCTCTCAGCTGGGCCCTGCAATGTCCTGGCACTAGGCACATGCAAGGAAATGGGATGGGAATAGCATGCACTGGTGGTGTGGGGATATCCCTGTGCCCAGGTCCGACTTACTTTGTGATGTTGACAAAGCAGTGGGCAGCTGAGAGCAGCCACTTTGCGCTGATGAGGGTCCCTCCACAGATATGCACAGATACCGGTGGTTTCCAGACGCAGCGGATACTGGCGATCCCAGCCCAGGCCCCAGACCCTGGCATGACATCTGTGCCACCCACAACGCGTGATGAGCTGAAGGTAGTACCCATGGGCCGCAGCCCACAAGTCTGTCTGGAAGCAGAAAGTCGTTAGTGTCCCATGAGAAGGCCTGCTGCTGTGCTGAAGGTCAGCCAGCTTCCCTCCTCACAAGGCTCTGGTTGCAAAGCCAGCAGGGAGCTGCCTGGGATGTCCACATGTTTGCCCATTTCTGCTTTAGCCCCTTAGACAACTGGTGCCAGCAGCCTGGCCAGTGGTGATAAACGGAGACTCCCACCTACTTTGGGAACTGCTGTGGCCACAGGTGGCAAGCGGGCACCCACAGGGAAGCCCCTAAGCCTTTGCCCGGGCCCCCAAAGAGCCTGAGGCTACTTACCCACAGGCGCCATGTGCAGGCCCGCACAGAGCCAGTAGGATGAGGATGCACAACAAAATCATTGCTGTCACAGCTGCAAGTCAGCTGCAAGGAGAGAGAGCTTGACACCTCCAGGGCAGCTGCCAACGTAATGCCAACAGAATTTGCTTTGCCGCAGTGCCCTCGGCCCTAGGCCTGATGTCACAGAGGGACTGGTTCCATGTTCCAGACACGGTGCTGGCCGCTGCAGGCAGGGGGGAAGGGCAATTTAGAGGCCTAAAACCACAGAAAGGTCTGGATTGGAAGGTACCTTAAGGACTGACTAGTTTCAAACCCCAACCATGCACACAGAGGCCTTCCACTACACCAGGTTGCTCAGAGTCCCATCCAAGCTGGCCTCAAATGGTAAAAGGAATGGGGCATCCACAGCTTCTCTGGGAAACATGTGCCACTCTTGTGCTAATGATACAAGATTTTGCTTGACATCCAAAACTACAGAATTGGCAGTAACAACAATTCAAAGCAACACACATTCTGATTTTTAAAAAGTTTGTGACATTGCAGGACTACTACTGTAGCAATCCACATCACTCACTAATCTCCTTGGGGCTATATGGGCACTGCATAAGATCTTCTTCAGGCTAGCTGTGCTAGCCGTTCTGAGAGAAAGTGGCATTGTTTAGCAAGACCGCCTTTTTCCAGACCTTTTGTGACTTTTTTTTTTTTTTCTTTTTTCTTTTTTTTTTTTTAAATTTCAGGCCATTTAAGCGCATAATTTAGCTAAATGCATCTTCCTTAGAGGGATCCTGCCTTTGAAAATGGAAGTGTGGGAGAAGAAAGCAGTCTATCCTTATGCAGAGGTGAAACAGGTGTTTCTCTTCCATGGCTCTGGGCAAGCCTGCACAGACCTAAGGGTAAGGGCCTAGCCCAGTGTTTATGGCTGACCTGGTACACCCCTGATGCCCGCTTTGACTGTGAGCATGATAGTCACAGTAACAGGATGGAGTTTTGTCTTCTAATCCCAGGTGGGTAGAGCTCATCCTCAGGACCACGTAGGATGACCAACACATCCTTCATGACTCGTTCTCTGAGCTGGATGAGATCTGTATGAAAGAGGCTGAAGATGCCGAGTGCAAAGAAATGGCAAGGTAAATCCCTGCTGCCGGCTGCGATGGGAGAGAAGTACCCATGCTGGCAATACCCTCGGGCTCTGCCTTCTGCTCTCTGGAACACTTTCTGCAGCTGCTGATGGAAGCAGCCTTCTCCTCTTGCCAGCCCAGAGCTTTAGCAATGCAATTGGAGACCTGGAGCTGAAGAGGAGATGAATGACAGTATCAAGTGAAGGATCATGCCCTATGTGGCTACTCTCTCCTTGCACAGCCTCTGAACTGAGGAGCTGCACCACAAATGAAAGGATGCTGCTGGACAATTGTGCCAACAGCATCAAAGACACTGAAGGTAACGCGGGAGCCACATCCCTCTGGGAGTGGCCGAGCTTGGTTTGTCGCATGGCCCTTCACTCCCAAATCAACCTTGCCCCGAAGATGCATCCTTTTTCACAAGTCCCATTGGATCTTTAAATTCTGTAGTCATCATCTCTCTAGTATTGCGAAGGCTGGCTCATTAAGTCAATTCCTAAGGCATCCAAGGAAACATTTGCTTACCACACTTCAGCCTATTAGTCGGCATTTTGTACAGTCCCTAACACTTGGTGGCCTACAGCTGCTAGTCTCGTTTCCTAAGTACTGCTTAGTTATACAAAGAATTCCATAGTCCTGCATTACCTGGGTTAGTTTGAACAGTTCAAGTTTTTGTCCTGCACCTATGGCTAAGCTTAACTAGCCAGAATAGCTAGGCATGCTCACACGAGCGACACCCAAGGTTTTCTGCCTCTCATGCTGGAGTGGCAGTCCTCACCTTCCCTTGGAGGCTTTCTCATAGCCCTCCTAACACTGGGGTTTCTGCTCTTTGTCTTGCACTGACACCTCATCCTTTTCTTGACCCTCACCCTGCCTTAAGCCCATGTCCAGCATGAGCCTTGCCAGCCAAGGCTGTCTGCCTTGCACCGGGTCTTAGCCATTTCAGTCTTCATCAATTCCCAAGACATTCAAAAAACAGGAGAATTGTATTGATGCATTTCTCATGGAAGGAGGAGATGACTCCAGTACAACTTATGAATAGGGGTGGAGACTCCCTAACAGAAAAACAATTTTACAACCTCTACTACTGACAGAACAGAAGTATGCATATGCAACAAACGGTCAAATGCACAAAAACTCCCCAACTTTCCAGATTTTCTTGGTACACTTTCCTGTCTCAAACTCAGCTCTATGTTATTGCTTCATAGTTGTTCCTAAAGCATTTCAATAGGGTTCTGTATATTCCTCCAGGAGAGGCTGCAGCACCTGCACCATGACCTCCCCATCTGGACCGCAGAGGCACAGGGCATACAAGATGCTGTTCTCTGCTCTCACTACCAGCCACCGCTGGGACCCATAGATTGCCTCCAGCCTCTGGAGCAGCCAGGGCAGCATAGGGTCAAGAACATGCTCTTCTTTTTGGAAATGTTCTGCCCAGACCCGGGTAGCAGGCTACCCACAGCCTCTGCCCCTGCAGGCCCCTGCTCAGCTGGGGAAGGTGTCCCTTGCACAGGAAGCGCTCCTGGGCGCTGGCAGCTGTTTCCATCCAGGAGGCCAAGAGATCTTTCTGCCTCTCTCTTGGTCTCTGGTGATTCTCCCTGGGGTGTGATGACACACTCGAGGTATTTTTGTTCCCGCAGAGAAAACCTGACAGACTCTATCAATCTTCTGCAGAGTGGGCACTCTGCTTTCTTCTCTGCCCAACGCAGCATGCAGCCCATGCAGAACTCATGGCCACAGAGTATGGCATAAGCAACACCCTCTTGCTCATCATGACAAATGGGGCAGCTGCACTCTGTCCCCATGGCTCTGTCTGTTCTCCGTGGCCATTCAGGGAGTCCTGAGAAGCTGCTCCCCATCACTGGCACTACCAAAGAATCTCACACACTGCAACAAAATGGAGAAACCTTGGTCTCTTCCTGTCCCAAGGAGCAGATGAAAAAATGCCCAAGCCCCTGGACAAGGATATCCTCCTGACTCCTCAAGCCCTAATGACCTTCTCACTACCACCCTGGGGAGACTCAGCCTTCAAGGTCTTACAGGCATGCTTGACAGGCTGTGACTTTCTTGAGAGCGTGGAAAGATGGTCTCGGGCAGCTGAAATCGTGTAGGGTTGAGACTCCTGTCTGTGAAAAACAGGTGTTGGGATTAAGTGGTTCAACAATTTTGAGGTCCTGAATTTTTAATTAAATCTCTGGAGGCTGGATTTTTCCTTTCTTTCTATCTTTTTTAAGTTCACTCTTGAATCAGAAAATGTTATTCATTGAATGCAGTTTTTATAAGGGGGAGGTTCTCTTCCAAAGTGAACGCTGTGGGCAAAAATTTAATATGGCCTTAGCAGGCACTGCGCACGTCAGCTGGGTATGCTGGTCAAGCATCACCTCTGCAGGTGATCTCTAGGGAAGAGTAGATGCGTGGCTTTGCTCCCCGCTGATGACTCTTAGGGGCTCTAAGAACCTATGCACCCTTGATGACCAGAGCTGCATAAGATATTGCAAGACACTTAAAGAGCAGAATTGCCTTAAACACCAATCACAGAACCACAGAATCGACTAGGTTGGAAAAAAAACCATCTGAGACCATTGAGTCAAACCTATGACTCAACACCACCTTGTCAACCAGACCACAGCACTAAAAGCCATGTGCTATCTTTGCTTAAACACCTCCAGGTGACTCCACCGCCTCCCTGGGAAGCCTATTCCAATGCCCAAAATCACCCTTTCTGTGAAGAATCTTCTTCTCAATGTCCAGTCCCAACTTCCTGTGGTACAGCTTAAGACTTTGTCGGCTTCTCTTGCTGCTTGCCTGGGAGAAGAGACTGACCCCCACTGGGCTATACCCTCCTTTCGGGGACTTATAGAGGTTGGTACGCTCACCCCTGAGCCTTCTCTTCTCCAAGCTAAGCAACCCCAGCTCCCTCAGCTGCTCCTCATAAGACACGTGTCCCAGCCCATTCACTATCCTTGTTGCCCTCCTCTGGACCCATTTGAGCATCTCAACGTCCTTCTTAAACTGAGGAGCCCAGAACTGGACGCAGCACTCAAGGTGCGGCCCCACCAGTGCTGACTACAGGGGAAGAATGACCTCCCCGCTCCTGCTGGCCACACCATTCCTGATCCAGGCCAGGATGCCATTGGCCTTCTTGGCCACCAGAGCGCACCGCTGGCTCACGTTCAGCTGCTGTCTCCAGTACCCCCAGGTCCCTTTTCTGCCTGGGCACTGTCCAGCCACACCAACCCCAGCTTGTGGTGCTGCAGGGCTTGCTGTGATTCAAAGGCATGACCTGGCACTTGGACTTGTGAAACCTCCCATTGTTGGATTCAGCACACCTATCCAGCCTGTCCAGGTCCTCTGCAGAGTCCTCCTACCCTCTAACAGAGCAGTGCTTGCTCCCAGCTTGGTGTCATCTGCAAGGTGATCCCCTTGTCCGGATCATCAGTGAAGATATTTAAACAAGACTGGTCCCAACACAGACCCCTGGGGGGCTGCACTAAGTGACTAGCCCCCATCTGGATGCAGGACCATTGACCTCCAGTCTCTGGGCCTGGCCATCCAGCCAGTTCTGAACACGGCTCCTGCCCAAGCTGTGGGCTACCAGCTTTTCCAGGAGTGCGCTACGGGAGATGGGGTAAGAGGCTTTGCTGAAGGCCAGGTATACAACATCCACAGCCTTCCCGTCATCCACCTGGCGGGTCCAGCTGGTAACAAAGGGAGATCAGGTTGGTTAAAGCACAACCTGCCCCTCCTAAATCCCTGCTGGCTGGGTCTGATCCCTCAGCTGTCCTGTAGGTGCTGCGTTATCGCACTTAAGATGATCTCTTGTTTAACCTTACTGAGTACCAAGGTCAGGCTGACAGGCCTGTAGTTTCCCATGTGCTCCTTATGGCCCTTCTTATGGATGAGCATCACGTTGGCCAGCCCAGTCGTCTTGTTACCCAGGACTGATGGTAAATGATGGAAAGCGTCTTGGTGAGGTCTTCTGCCATCTCCTGCACCACCCTAGGATGAATCCTGTCTGGTCTCATCGACTTGTCAGCATCTAAGTGGCTCACATGGTCACTAACTACTTTCTCCTGGATAACAGGAGAGGCTGTTCTGTTCCCTGCTCCCCATCTACGAGTTCAGGAGGCCAGTTGCCTTGAGGACAACCCGTCTTTTTGTTGAAAACTGAAGCAAAGAAGATGCTCGGGACCTCAGCCTTTTCCTCATCTTTGATAACTATATTCCCTCCCTTATGCAATAAAGATGAGAGGTTCTTGCCCCTCCAAGATGCATTAAGATTATTGAAAGGCTTTGCCCACTGTGACAAACTCTCCAAAGAAGCAACTGCTCATCGGCAGCAACTGAAGCTCCCCCTCCCTGAACATGCCTCTGTGAAACTTGAGCTGTCAGTTAACCCACCCGAGAGGAATGTGAGGTAGGATTGGATGCGCTCTCAGACTAGCAGGAGGAAAATGGATACTGGAGGAGCACTGATACTGGACAGAAAGAACCCACATTCAAAGCCAACAAAGCCACTCTGTTGAAAAGCAACTCTGAGTGGGTAACTGTAGCCAATGAGCATTGATTCCTTTGTTGGCTAAAATGCCTAAAAAGCAAAAAGGTTTGAATACCTGGGGGAACCACACCAGCAAGAAGACCAGGGTGAAGAAAAGATGCAAGAGGATGCTTTCTGGATCCAAGTGCGGTGATAGCTTTCTACTTCAACTGTCTCACTCTTTCTCTCCCTCTGGCCCTCCTCTCTTTCCTATTTCTATCTCTCTACCTCATGCTTACTGTTAAAGAAAATCCATGCTATCGACTTCGGCACATGCCTCTTACCTTCAGGTAGAGGCATGTGCCAATAACCGGATCATAAAAGACGTGCTGGTACAACAGACTGCTGCTGTGAGGGGGTGAGATGTGCAATTGATCCTTGGCCCAGGGATTGGCACTGGAGAAGGCAGATGCAGCTCTTCCCTTCCCTGGAGTGTTTGTGCATTGGTCTTACACGCCACTCCTATGTGGAAGGGAGCAACAGAGGTTCGTCGATGTTCACGGATGGAAAAGAATGGCAAAAAGCAAAAGGGTCCAAAAAAACCTCACCGCTTTTTATTAACAAACTACACACTCAGCATGGCAGTTGGTATATGTTTTGCCACTACCTTCTAATAATAAGACAGAAGACTAAAAGAAAAGAGGGAAGAATAAGGGAAAGAGGAATCGCGTAGGAGAGGAAAGAAGATTAAAGTCCTGGGTCCAGCACCGATCCAGCCAACAGGTGTCCAGGGTCCTGAGAGAATGCCACCCGGCCCCTGTGGTGGTACATTTTTCTAGGTAAGTTTTCCCCATTCTGGGATTAGGTTCCTCACTCTTCGTACAAATGAGTTGGCATGTGCAGCCTAGTATTCTAGACTTTTCTGGAAATGGGCTGGGGGGCTTTGGGTTTGTTTTCTTTTTTTTTTTGTGGTCTTGATTCTCCATCTATTGGTCTTGCTTGCTCCTTGACCCCACTCCTGCACTTAAGCTGTTCTTTATGTTGTGTGGTCACTACAGACTGGAATAGGAACTTCAGCTCCAGAATGGGGCTGGCCTACGTTCAATACAGCTCCCCTTTCCAGGCACATGCTGTTATAACTCGTTTGCTTGATGGCTGTTGGTGTTCAGGGCATAGCAGTGCATGAACTCTTTACTGCTTAGGTTTCTACATGGGCCAAAAAACCCAGTTGCCATCTGATGGGGACAAAAACCATCCTTAGGGCACAGAGCAGAATGAAGGGCTTCACATTTTTGATGACAGGGCAACATCTGCACCCTTCTTTTCTTTTCTCTTGTTTTCCTAGTGTTGTGTTTCTTGAACTTGTTTTTGCAAACTTAAGGTGCCAGATGCTACTCTTCCGCTGTAGACGTACCAATAGCTGTGGGGAAGGCATTGATGTGTACGGAAGGGAGTGTGAAGCCAAATTCTTCCTAGATGAGTATGAAGGGATCCCTGAGTTCAGGGCTGCTTGGGCAAAATCAAGCCAGCGGGATTTTAGAGAATTTGGATGCAAATTTGTCGTAGAGCAGAAAATACAGATCTCCTTTTGAGTTTGCTTCCAATTTAATTCCGTTTAATGCAATTCAAATTAATAGAACTCAGAAGGAAAGGGTTGTGGTCTACTATAGCCTGAACTGCAGCTGGTCCATTTTGCCGTTCAAACAATTTTTCCCTTTAGGTACAGCAAGATCTCCTTCAGCAGATTAAAGAATTGGAGCAGCTTTGCCCGAGGAACTGGACAGGGTTGAGTTGGTCTTGGAGGTAGTGTCTGCAGGGGGGTTGAGGTGTAGGCTGGTGCTGGCGTAATTCCTGGTACTGGCCTTCTTCCCACTGTAGTCCGGATCCAGTCGTAGTAGTACTGAGTGGAGCTGGAGACTGCAGGCCGTTTAGGTCTAGCACAGCCTACTCCCCAGCTGGTCACACCAATTTGCCAGAAGAAGCCGGCATGCTTATCTTGGCAGACAAGAGGCCCCCCGCTGTCACCCTGGAGCAGAGCAGAGAGGATTAAGGTGCCTCTGTGTGCCCCTGTCAGCAGTCGGAGTTGGTTGCTTTACTCTCTTCAGCCCCTGCCAGAAGAACTGGACTCCTGGCTGAGCAAGGCCCTGCTCAAGTGCTGGAACCTGTAGAACCTCAGCACCCTTGGGAGCAGGTTGGGGGCCTGTCAGGTGAGGCTCTCTGTCTCCCCTGTGCTTGGATGCTTCAGGGTTAGCATCTGGACCCCACAGAGCAAGGACCCACGGATGGGAAAGGGGGCAGAAGCTTCAGCGGCAGTGCAGAGCTGGGGCTGGGAGAGCAACTGGTCAGGGAAAGCACGCGCTGGGCTGTGCTTGGGTGCTGGGATGAGGCTGCCTACACTGCTGGGGGCTGGGGGACTCGGCATGCTCCTACCTGGCAGGTGCCAACGCCGCCCTGGCCAGCACACACGTGGAAGTCATAGATGTACCCATGCAGCCACTCACTACTGTTGCAGAGCTGGTTAGGGACCACTTGCACCTTGGCCTGCTGCAGGATATCTCTACCTGAAGCTGTGAGCAGAGAAAGGAATGAGCTCCCAGCAGCTCTTTGCCCGTGTGTTGAAGTTTTTCCCTAGAGGCTTGCTGGCCTCTAGAGAGGTGTTGGGAGTGCTGTGTCGCTGCTGTGTGGCATTGGGCAGCAGGCCAGGCCAGAGGCATATGTCCCACGGCCTAACTCTGCTGTCAGGAAGGCCCAGCCGTCTCTCCCTGGTGGGCCAAGCTTGCCCTCAGGGTCCAGATCCTTTATGGGAACTCACTCACATTTCACGATTCTGTCACCCCAGCCAGCAACGTAACAGTTTTTCAGCTCCGACACTTTCACTGCAGGACCAGGCAGGCAGGCGGTCTGAATGGTGGAGCTGCACTGGACTGGCCGATCCAGTTCCAGCAAGGCGATGTCGTTATACTCAAGGTCAGGGATGTATTTTTCATGAATAATCAGCCGCTTAATCCGGCGCACTTCCACACCAGGGCCCGACTGGCCCAACGAGGTGGCCCCAAGAACGATGGCCCACTCGCTGATGGGACTGGAAGGCAGATGGAGAGAGGGGTGAGGGCGAGTAGAATCACGTGCTGTAACACCCCAGCCCTTCCTGCCTTCTGCTTCCTGAGGCAGAGAGGAAAACAGCACTCCACAGAGTGAAAGTAGGCTTGAGCTATATTGAGCTGCAGGCTGCTAGGAAGCGGTGGCATGAACCCAGTCGTCTCCCTGAGCAGTCTCTCAGCTGGGCCCTGCAATGTCCTGGCACTAGGCACATGCAAGGAAATGGGATGGGAATAGCATGCACTGGTGGTGTGGGGATATCCCTGTGCCCAGGTCCGACTTACTTTGTGATGTTGACAAAGCAGTGGGCAGCTGAGAGCAGCCACTTTGCGCTGATGAGGGTCCCTCCACAGATATGCACAGATACCGGTGGTTTCCAGACGCAGCGGATACTGGCGATCCCAGCCCAGGCCCCAGACCCTGGCATGACATCTGTGCCACCCACAACGCGTGATGAGCTGAAGGTAGTACCCATGGGCCGCAGCCCACAAGTCTGTCTGGAAGCAGAAAGTCGTTAGTGTCCCATGAGAAGGCCTGCTGCTGTGCTGAAGGTCAGCCAGCTTCCCTCCTCACAAGGCTCTGGTTGCAAAGCCAGCAGGGAGCTGCCTGGGATGTCCACATGTTTGCCCATTTCTGCTTTAGCCCCTTAGACAACTGGTGCCAGCAGCCTGGCCAGTGGTGATAAACGGAGACTCCCACCTACTTTGGGAACTGCTGTGGCCACAGGTGGCAAGCGGGTACCCACAGGGAAGCCCCTAAGCCTTTGCCCGGGCCCCCAAAGAGCCTGAGGCTACTTACCCACAGGCGCCATGTGCAGGCCCGCACAGAGCCAGTAGGATGAGGATGCACAACAAAATCATTGCTGTCACAGCTGCAAGTCAGCTGCAAGGAGAGAGAGCTTGACACCTCCAGGGCAGCTGCCAACGTAATGCCAACAGAATTTGCTTTGCCGTAGTGCCCTCGGCCCTAGGCCTGATGTCACAGAGGGACTGGTTCCATGTTCCAGACACGGTGCTGGCCGCTGCAGGCAGGGGGGAAGGGCAATTTAGAGGCCTAAAACCACAGAAAGGTCTGGATTGGAAGGTACCTTAAGGACTGACTAGTTTCAAACCCCAACCATGCACACAGAGGCCTTCCACTACACCAGGTTGCTCAGAGTCCCATCCAAGCTGGCCTCAAATGGTAAAAGGAATGGGGCATCCACAGCTTCTCTGGGAAACATGTGCCACTCTTGTGCTAATGATACAAGATTTTGCTTGACATCCAAAACTACAGAATTGGCAGTAACAACAATTCAAAGCAACACACATTCTGATTTTTAAAAAGTTTGTGACATTGCAGGACTACTACTGTAGCAATCCACATCACTCACTAATCTCCTTGGGGCTATATGGGCACTGCATAAGATCTTCTTCAGGCTAGCTGTGCTAGCCGTTCTGAGAGAAAGTGGCATTGTTTAGCAAGACCGCCTTTTTCCAGACCTTTTGTGACTTTTTTTTTTTTTCTTTTTTCTTTTTTTTTTTTTAAATTTCAGGCCATTTAAGCGCATAATTTAGCTAAATGCATCTTCCTTAGAGGGATCCTGCCTTTGAAAATGGAAGTGTGGGAGAAGAAAGCAGTCTATCCTTATGCAGAGGTGAAACAGGTGTTTCTCTTCCATGGCTCTGGGCAAGCCTGCACAGACCTAAGGGTAAGGGCCTAGCCCAGTGTTTATGGCTGACCTGGTACACCCCTGATGCCCGCTTTGACTGTGAGCATGATAGTCACAGTAACAGGATGGAGTTTTGTCTTCTAATCCCAGGTGGGTAGAGCTCATCCTCAGGACCACGTAGGATGACCAACACATCCTTCATGACTCGTTCTCTGAGCTGGATGAGATCTGTATGAAAGAGGCTGAAGATGCCGAGTGCAAAGAAATGGCAAGGTAAATCCCTGCTGCCGGCTGCGATGGGAGAGAAGTACCCATGCTGGCAATACCCTCGGGCTCTGCCTTCTGCTCTCTGGAACACTTTCTGCAGCTGCTGATGGAAGCAGCCTTCTCCTCTTGCCAGCCCAGAGCTTTAGCAATGCAATTGGAGACCTGGAGCTGAAGAGGAGATGAATGACAGTATCAAGTGAAGGATCATGCCCTATGTGGCTACTCTCTCCTTGCACAGCCTCTGAACTGAGGAGCTGCACCACAAATGAAAGGATGCTGCTGGACAATTGTGCCAACAGCATCAAAGACACTGAAGGTAACGCGGGAGCCACATCCCTCTGGGAGTGGCCGAGCTTGGTTTGTCGCATGGCCCTTCACTCCCAAATCAACCTTGCCCCGAAGATGCATCCTTTTTCACAAGTCCCATTGGATCTTTAAATTCTGTAGTCATCATCTCTCTAGTATTGCGAAGGCTGGCTCATTAAGTCAATTCCTAAGGCATCCAAGGAAACATTTGCTTACCACACTTCAGCCTATTAGTCGGCATTTTGTACAGTCCCTAACACTTGGTGGCCTACAGCTGCTAGTCTCGTTTCCTAAGTACTGCTTAGTTATACAAAGAATTCCATAGTCCTGCATTACCTGGGTTAGTTTGAACAGTTCAAGTTTTTGTCCTGCACCTATGGCTAAGCTTAACTAGCCAGAATAGCTAGGCATGCTCACACGAGCGACACCCAAGGTTTTCTGCCTCTCATGCTGGAGTGGCAGTCCTCACCTTCCCTTGGAGGCTTTCTCATAGCCCTCCTAACACTGGGGTTTCTGCTCTTTGTCTTGCACTGACACCTCATCCTTTTCTTGACCCTCACCCTGCCTTAAGCCCATGTCCAGCATGAGCCTTGCCAGCCAAGGCTGTCTACCTTGCACCGGGTCTTAGCCATTTCAGTCTTCATCAATTCCCAAGACATTCAAAAAACAGGAGAATTGTATTGATGCATTTCTCATGGAAGGAGGAGATGACTCCAGTACAACTTATGAATAGGGGTGGAGACTCCCTAACAGAAAAACAATTTTACAACCTCTACTACTGACAGAACAGAAGTATGCATATGCAACAAACGGTCAAATGCACAAAAACTCCCCAACTTTCCAGATTTTCTTGGTACACTTTCCTGTCTCAAACTCAGCTCTATGTTATTGCTTCATAGTTGTTCCTAAAGCATTTCAATAGGGTTCTGTATATTCCTCCAGGAGAGGCTGCAGCACCTGCACCATGACCTCCCCATCTGGACCGCAGAGGCACAGGGCATACAAGATGCTGTTCTCTGCTCTCACTACCAGCCACCGCTGGGACCCATAGATTGCCTCCAGCCTCTGGAGCAGCCAGGGCAGCATAGGGTCAAGAACATGCTCTTCTTTTTGGAAATGTTCTGCCCAGACCCGGGTAGCAGGCTACCCACAGCCTCTGCCCCTGCAGGCCCCTGCTCAGCTGGGGAAGGTGTCCCTTGCACAGGAAGCGCTCCTGGGCGCTGGCAGCTGTTTCCATCCAGGAGGCCAAGAGATCTTTCTGCCTCTCTCTTGGTCTCTGGTGATTCTCCCTGGGGTGTGATGACACACTCGAGGTATTTTTGTTCCCGCAGAGAAAACCTGACAGACTCTATCAATCTTCTGCAGAGTGGGCACTCTGCTTTCTTCTCTGCCCAACGCAGCATGCAGCCCATGCAGAACTCATGGCCACAGAGTATGGCATAAGCAACACCCTCTTGCTCATCATGACAAATGGGGCAGCTGCACTCTGTCCCCATGGCTCTGTCTGTTCTCCGTGGCCATTCAGGGAGTCCTGAGAAGCTGCTCCCCATCACTGGCACTACCAAAGAATCTCACACACTGCAACAAAATGGAGAAACCTTGGTCTCTTCCTGTCCCAAGGAGCAGATGAAAAAATGCCCAAGCCCCTGGACAAGGATATCCTCCTGACTCCTCAAGCCCTAATGACCTTCTCACTACCACCCTGGGGAGACTCAGCCTTCAAGGTCTTACAGGCATGCTTGACAGGCTGTGACTTTCTTGAGAGCGTGGAAAGATGGTCTCGGGCAGCTGAAATCGTGTAGGGTTGAGACTCCTGTCTGTGAAAAACAGGTGTTGGGATTAAGTGGTTCAACAATTTTGAGGTCCTGAATTTTTAATTAAATCTCTGGAGGCTGGATTTTTCCTTTCTTTCTATCTTTTTTAAGTTCACTCTTGAATCAGAAAATGTTATTCATTGAATGCAGTTTTTATAAGGGGGAGGTTCTCTTCCAAAGTGAACGCTGTGGGCAAAAATTTAATATGGCCTTAGCAGGCACTGCGCACGTCAGCTGGGTATGCTGGTCAAGCATCACCTCTGCAGGTGATCTCTAGGGAAGAGTAGATGCGTGGCTTTGCTCCCCGCTGATGACTCTTAGGGGCTCTAAGAACCTATGCACCCTTGATGACCAGAGCTGCATAAGATATTGCAAGACACTTAAAGAGCAGAATTGCCTTAAACACCAATCACAGAACCACAGAATCGACTAGGTTGGAAAAAAAACCATCTGAGACCATTGAGTCAAACCTATGACTCAACACCACCTTGTCAACCAGACCACAGCACTAAAAGCCATGTGCTATCTTTGCTTAAACACCTCCAGGTGACTCCACCGCCTCCCTGGGAAGCCTATTCCAATGCCCAAAATCACCCTTTCTGTGAAGAATCTTCTTCTCAATGTCCAGTCCCAACTTCCTGTGGTACAGCTTAAGACTTTGTCGGCTTCTCTTGCTGCTTGCCTGGGAGAAGAGACTGACCCCCACTGGGCTATACCCTCCTTTCGGGGACTTATAGAGGTTGGTACGCTCACCCCTGAGCCTTCTCTTCTCCAAGCTAAGCAACCCCAGCTCCCTCAGCTGCTCCTCATAAGACACGTGTCCCAGCCCATTCACTATCCTTGTTGCCCTCCTCTGGACCCATTTGAGCATCTCAACGTCCTTCTTAAACTGAGGAGCCCAGAACTGGACGCAGCACTCAAGGTGCGGCCCCACCAGTGCTGACTACAGGGGAAGAATGACCTCCCCGCTCCTGCTGGCCACACCATTCCTGATCCAGGCCAGGATGCCATTGGCCTTCTTGGCCACCAGAGCGCACCGCTGGCTCACGTTCAGCTGCTGTCTCCAGTACCCCCAGGTCCCTTTTCTGCCTGGGCACTGTCCAGCCACACCAACCCCAGCTTGTGGTGCTGCAGGGGCTTGCTGTGATTCAAAGGCACGACCTGGCACTTGGACTTGTGAAACCTCCCATTGTTGGATTCAGCACACCTATCCAGCCTGTCCAGGTCCCTCTGCAGAGTCCTCCTACCCTCTAACAGAGCAGTGCTTGCTCCCAGCTTGGTGTCATCTGCAAGGTGATCCCCTTGTCCGGATCATCAGTGAAGATATTTAAACAAGACTGGTCCCAACACAGACCCCTGGGGGGCTGCACTAAGTGACTAGCCCCCATCTGGATGCAGGACCATTCACCTCCAGTCTCTGGGCCTGGCCATCCAGCCAGTTCTGAACACGGCTCCTGCCCAAGCTGTGGGCTACCAGCTTTTCCAGGAGTGCGCTACGGGAGATGGGGTAAGAGGCTTTGCTGAAGGCCAGGTATACAACATCCACAGCCTTCCCGTCATCCACCTGGCGGGTCAGCTGGTAACAAAGGGAGATCAGGTTGGTTAAAGCACAACCTGCCCCTCCTAAATCCCTGCTGGCTGGGTCTGATCCCTCAGCTGTCCTGTAGGTGCTGCGTTATCGCACTTAAGATGATCTCTTGTTTAACCTTACTGAGTACCAAGGTCAGGCTGACAGGCCTGTAGTTTCCCATGTGCTCCTTATGGCCCTTCTTATGGATGAGCATCACGTTGGCCAGCCCAGTCGTCTTGTTACCCAGGACTGATGGTAAATGATGGAAAGCGTCTTGGTGAGGTCTTCTGCCATCTCCTGCACCACCCTAGGATGAATCCTGTCTGGTCTCATCGACTTGTCAGCATCTAAGTGGCTCACATGGTCACTAACTACTTTCTCCTGGATAACAGGAGAGGCTGTTCTGTTCCCTGCTCCCCATCTACGAGTTCAGGAGGCCAGTTGCCTTGAGGACAACCCGTCTTTTTGTTGAAAACTGAAGCAAAGAAGATGCTCGGGACCTCGGCCTTTTCCTCATCTTTGATAACTATATTCCCTCCCTTATGCAATAAAGATGAGAGGTTCTTGCCCCTCCAAGATGCATTAAGATTATTGAAAGGCTTTGCCCACTGTGACAAACTCTCCAAAGAAGCAACTGCTCATCGGCAGCAACTGAAGCTCCCCCTCCCTGAACATGCCTCTGTGAAACTTGAGCTGTCAGTTAACCCACCCGAGAGGAATGTGAGGTAGGATTGGATGCGCTCTCAGACTAGCAGGAGGAAAACGGATACTGGAGGAGCACTGATACTGGACAGAAAGAACCCACACTCAAAGCCAACAAAGCCACTCTGTTGAAAAGCAACTCTGAGTGGGTAACTGTAGCCAATGAGCATTGATTCCTTTGTTGGCTAAAATGCCTAAAAAGCAAAAAGGTTTGAATACCTGGGGGAACCACACCAGCAAGAAGACCAGGGTGAAGAAAAGATGCAAGAGGATGCTTTCTGGATCCAAGTGCGGTGATAGCTTTCTACTTCAACTGTCTCACTCTTTCTCTCCCTCTGGCCCTCCTCTCTTTCCTATTTCTATCTCTCTACCTCATGCTTACTGTTAAAGAAAATCCATGCTATCGACTTCGGCACATGCCTCTTACCTTCAGGTAGAGGCATGTGCCAATAATCGGATCATAAAAGACGTGCTGGTACAACAGACTGCTGCTGTGAGGGGGTGAGATGTGCAATTGATCCTTGGCCCAGGGATTGGCACTGGAGAAGGCAGATGCAGCTCTTCCCTTCCCTGGAGTGTTTGTGCATTGGTCTTACACGCCACTCCTATGTGGAAGGGAGCAACAGAGGTTCGTCGATGTTCACGGATGGAAAAGAATGGCAAAAAGCAAAAGGGTCCAAAAAAACCTCACCGCTTTTTATTAACAAACTACACACTCAGCATGGCAGTTGGTATATGTTTTGCCACTACCTTCTAATAATAAGACAGAAGACTAAAAGAAAAGAGGGAAGAATAAGGGAAAGAGGAATCGCGTAGGAGAGGAAAGAAGATTAAAGTCCTGGGTCCAGCACCGATCCAGCCAACAGGTGTCCAGGGTCCTGAGAGAATGCCACCCGGCCCCTGTGGTGGTACATTTTTCTAGGTAAGTTTTCCCCATTCTGGGATTAGGTTCCTCACTCTTCGTACAAATGAGTTGGCATGTGCAGCCTAGTATTCTAGACTTTTCTGGAAATGGGCTGGGGGGCTTTGGGTTTGTTTTCTTTTTTTTTTTGTGGTCTTGATTCTCCATCTATTGGTCTTGCTTGCTCCTTGACCCCACTCCTGCACTTAAGCTGTTCTTTATGTTGTGTGGTCACTACAGACTGGAATAGGAACTTCAGCTCCAGAATGGGGCTGGCCTACGTTCAATACAGCTCCCCTTTCCAGGCACATGCTGTTATAACTCGTTTGCTTGATGGCTGTTGGTGTTCAGGGCATAGCAGTGCATGAACTCTTTACTGCTTAGGTTTCTACATGGGCCAAAAAACCCAGTTGCCATCTGATGGGGACAAAAACCATCCTTAGGGCACAGAGCAGAATGAAGGGCTTCACATTTTTGATGACAGGGCAACATCTGCACCCTTCTTTTCTTTTCTCTTGTTTTCCTAGTGTTGTGTTTCTTGAACTTGTTTTTGCAAACTTAAGGTGCCAGATGCTACTCTTCCGCTGTAGACGTACCAATAGCTGTGGGGAAGGCATTGATCTGTACGGAAGGGAGTGTGAAGCCAAATTCTTCCTAGATGAGTATGAAGGGATCCCTGAGTTCAGGGCTGCTTGGGCAAAATCAAGACAGCGGGATTTTAGAGAATTTGGATGCAAATTTGTCGTAGAGCAGAAAATACAGATCTCCTTTTGAGTTTGCTTCCAATTTAATTCCGTTTAATGCAATTCAAATTAATAGAACTCAGAAGGAAAGGGTTGTGGTCTACTATAGCCTGAACTGCAGCTGGTCCATTTTGCCGTTCAAACAATTTTTCCCTTTAGGTACAGCAAGATCTCCTTCAGCACATTAAAGAATTGGAGCAGCTTTGCCCGAGGAACTGGACAGGGTTGAGTTGGTCTTGGAGGTAGTGTCTGCAGGGGGGTTGAGGTGTAGGCTGGTGCTGGCGTAATTCCTGGTACTGGCCTTCTTCCCACTGTAGTCCGGATCCAGTTGTAGTAGTACTGAGTGGAGCTGGAGACTGCAGGCCGTTTAGGTCTAGCACAGCCTACTCCCCAGCTGGTCACACCAATTTGCCAGAAGAAGCCGGCATGCTTATCTTGGCAGACAAGAGGCCCCCCGCTGTCACCCTGGAGCAGAGCAGAGAGGATTAAGGTGCCTCTGTGTGCCCCTGTCAGCAGTCGGAGTTGGTTGCTTTACTCTCTTCAGCCCCTGCCAGAAGAACTGGACTCCTGGCTGAGCAAGGCCCTGCTCAAGTGCTGGAACCTGTAGAACCTCAGCACCCTTGGGAGCAGGTTGGGGGCCTGTCAGGTGAGGCTCTCTGTCTCCCCTGTGCTTGGATGCTTCAGGGTTAGCATCTGGACCCCACAGAGCAAGGACCCACGGATGGGAAAGGGGGCAGAAGCTTCAGCGGCAGTGCAGAGCTGGGGCTGGGAGAGCAACTGGTCAGGGAAAGCACGCGCTGGGCTGTGCTTGGGTGCTGGGATGAGGCTGCCTACACTGCTGGGGGCTGGGGGACTCGGCATGCTCCTACCTGGCAGGTGCCAACGCCGCCCTGGCCAGCACACACGTGGAAGTCATAGATGTACCCATGCAGCCACTCACTACTGTTGCAGAGCTGGTTAGGGACCACTTGCACCTTGGCCTGCTGCAGGATATCTCTACCTGAAGCTGTGAGCAGAGAAAGGAATGAGCTCCCAGCAGCTCTTTGCCCGTGTGTTGAAGTTTTTCCCTAGAGGCTTGCTGGCCTCTAGAGAGGTGTTGGGAGTGCTGTGTCGCTGCTGTGTGGCATTGGGCAGCAGGCCAGGCCAGAGGCATATGTCCCACGGCCTAACTCTGCTGTCAGGAAGGCCCAGCCGTCTCTCCCTGGTGGGCCAAGCTTGCCCTCAGGGTCCAGATCCTTTATGGGAACTCACTCACATTTCACGATTCTGTCACCCCAGCCAGCAACGTAACAGTTTTTCAGCTCCGACACTTTCACTGCAGGACCAGGCAGGCAGGCGGTCTGAATGGTGGAGCTGCACTGGACTGGCCGATCCAGTTCCAGCAAGGCGATGTCGTTATACTCAAGGTCAGGGATGTATTTTTCATGAATAATCAGCCGCTTAATCCGGCGCACTTCCACACCAGGGCCCGACTGGCCCAACGAGGTGGCCCCAAGAACGATGGCCCACTCGCTGATGGGACTGGAAGGCAGATGGAGAGAGGGGTGAGGGCGAGTAGAATCACGTGCTGTAACACCCCAGCCCTTCCTGCCTTCTGCTTCCTGAGGCAGAGAGGAAAACAGCACTCCACAGAGTGAAAGTAGGCTTGAGCTATATTGAGCTGCAGGCTGCTAGGAAGCGGTGGCATGAACCCAGTCGTCTCCCTGAGCAGTCTCTCAGCTGGGCCCTGCAATGTCCTGGCACTAGGCACATGCAAGGAAATGGGATGGGAATAGCATGCACTGGTGGTGTGGGGATATCCCTGTGCCCAGGTCCGACTTACTTTGTGATGTTGACAAAGCAGTGGGCAGCTGAGAGCAGCCACTTTGCGCTGATGAGGGTCCCTCCACAGATATGCACAGATACCGGTGGTTTCCAGACGCAGCGGATACTGGCGATCCCAGCCCAGGCCCCAGACCCTGGCATGACATCTGTGCCACCCACAACGCGTGATGAGCTGAAGGTAGTACCCATGGGCCGCAGCCCACAAGTCTGTCTGGAAGCAGAAAGTCGTTAGTGTCCCATGAGAAGGCCTGCTGCTGTGCTGAAGGTCAGCCAGCTTCCCTCCTCACAAGGCTCTGGTTGCAAAGCCAGCAGGGAGCTGCCTGGGATGTCCACATGTTTGCCCATTTCTGCTTTAGCCCCTTAGACAACTGGTGCCAGCAGCCTGGCCAGTGGTGATAAACGGAGACTCCCACCTACTTTGGGAACTGCTGTGGCCACAGGTGGCAAGCGGGCACCCACAGGGAAGCCCCTAAGCCTTTGCCCGGGCCCCCAAAGAGCCTGAGGCTACTTACCCACAGGCGCCATGTGCAGGCCCGCACAGAGCCACTAGGATGAGGATGCACAACAAAATCATTGCTGTCACAGCTGCAAGTCAGCTGCAAGGAGAGAGAGCTTGACACCTCCAGGGCAGCTGCCAACGTAATGCCAACAGAATTTGCTTTGCTGCAGTGCCCTCGGCCCTAGGCCTGATGTCACAGAGGGACTGGTTCCATGTTCCAGACACGGTGCTGGCCGCTGCAGGCAGGGGGGAAGGGCAATTTAGAGGCCTAAAACCACAGAAAGGTCTGGATTGGAAGGTACCTTAAGGACTGACTAGTTTCAAACCCCAACCATGCACACAGAGGCCTTCCACTACACCAGGTTGCTCAGAGTCCCATCCAAGCTGGCCTCAAATGGTAAAAGGAATGGGGCATCCACAGCTTCTCTGGGAAACATGTGCCACTCTTGTGCTAATGATACAAGATTTTGCTTGACATCCAAAACTACAGAATTGGCAGTAACAACAATTCAAAGCAACACACATTCTGATTTTTAAAAAGTTTGTGACATTGCAGGACTACTACTGTAGCAATCCACATCACTCACTAATCTCCTTGGGGCTATATGGGCACTGCATAAGATCTTCTTCAGGCTAGCTGTGCTAGCCGTTCTGAGAGAAAGTGGCATTGTTTAGCAAGACCGCCTTTTTCCAGACCTTTTGTGACTTTTTTTTTTTTTTCTTTTTTCTTTTTTTTTTTTTAAATTTCAGGCCATTTAAGCGCATAATTTAGCTAAATGCATCTTCCTTAGAGGGATCCTGCCTTTGAAAATGGAAGTGTGGGAGAAGAAAGCAGTCTATCCTTATGCAGAGGTGAAACAGGTGTTTCTCTTCCATGGCTCTGGGCAAGCCTGCACAGACCTAAGGGTAAGGGCCTAGCCCAGTGTTTATGGCTGACCTGGTACACCCCTGATGCCCGCTTTGACTGTGAGCATGATAGTCACAGTAACAGGATGGAGTTTTGTCTTCTAATCCCAGGTGGGTAGAGCTCATCCTCAGGACCACGTAGGATGACCAACACATCCTTCATGACTCGTTCTCTGAGCTGGATGAGATCTGTATGAAAGAGGCTGAAGATGCCGAGTGCAAAGAAATGGCAAGGTAAATCCCTGCTGCCGGCTGCGATGGGAGAGAAGTACCCATGCTGGCAATACCCTCGGGCTCTGCCTTCTGCTTTCTGGAACACTTTCTGCAGCTGCTGATGGAAGCAGCCTTCTCCTCTTGCCAGCCCAGAGCTTTAGCAATGCAATTGGAGACCTGGAGCTGAAGAGGAGATGAATGACAGTATCAAGTGAAGGATCATGCCCTATGTGGCTACTCTCTCCTTGCACAGCCTCTGAACTGAGGAGCTGCACCACAAATGAAAGGATGCTGCTGGACAATTGTGCCAACAGCATCAAAGACACTGAAGGTAACGCGGGAGCCACATCCCTCTGGGAGTGGCCGAGCTTGGTTTGTCGCATGGCCCTTCACTCCCAAATCAACCTTGCCCAGAAGATGCATCCTTTTTCACAAGTCCCATTGGATCTTTAAATTCTGTAGTCATCATCTCTCTAGTATTGCGAAGGCTGGCTCATTAAGTCAATTCCTAAGGCATCCAAGGAAACATTTGCTTACCACACTTCAGCCTATTAGTCGGCATTTTGTACAGTCCCTAACACTTGGTGGCCTACAGCTGCTAGTCTCGTTTCCTAAGTACTGCTTAGTTATACAAAGAATTCCATAGTCCTGCATTACCTGGGTTAGTTGGAACAGTTCAAGTTTTTGTCCTGCACCTATGGCTAAGCTTTACTAGCCAGAATAGCTAGGCATGCTCACACGAGCGACACCCAAGGTTTTCTGCCTCTCATGCTGGAGTGGCAGTCCTCACCTTCCCTTGGAGGCTTTCTCATAGCCCTCCTAACACTGGGGTTTCTGCTCTTTGTCTTGCACTGACACCTCATCCTTTTCTTGACCCTCACCCTGCCTTAAGCCCATGTCCAGCATGAGCCTTGCCAGCCAAGGCTGTCTACCTTGCACCGGGTCTTAGCCATTTCAGTCTTCATCAATTCCCAAGACATTCAAAAAACAGGAGAATTGTATTGATGCATTTCTCATGGAAGGAGGAGATGACTCCAGTACAACTTATGAATAGGGGTGGAGACTCCCTAACAGAAAAACAATTTTACAACCTCTACTACTGACAGAACAGAAGTATGCATATGCAACAAACGGTCAAATGCACAAAAACTCCCCAACTTTCCAGATTTTCTTGGTACACTTTCCTGTCTCAAACTCAGCTCTATGTTATTGCTTCATAGTTGTTCCTAAAGCATTTCAATAGGGTTCTGTATATTCCTCCAGGAGAGGCTGCAGCACCTGCACCATGACCTCCCCATCTGGACCGCAGAGGCACAGGGCATACAAGATGCTGTTCTCTGCTCTCACTACCAGCCACCGCTGGGACCCATAGATTGCCTCCAGCCTCTGGAGCAGCCAGGGCAGCATAGGGTCAAGAACATGCTCTTCTTTTTGGAAATGTTCTGCCCAGACCCGGGTAGCAGGCTACCCACAGCCTCTGCCCCTGCAGGCCCCTGCTCAGCTGGGGAAGGTGTCCCTTGCACAGGAAGCGCTCCTGGGCGCTGGCAGCTGTTTCCATCCAGGAGGCCAAGAGATCTTTCTGCCTCTCTCTTGGTCTCTGGTGATTCTCCCTGGGGTGTGATGACACACTCGAGGTATTTTTGTTCCCGCAGAGAAAACCTGACAGACTCTATCAATCTTCTGCAGAGTGGGCACTCTGCTTTCTTCTCTGCCCAACGCAGCATGCAGCCCATGCAGAACTCATGGCCACAGAGTATGGCATAAGCAACACCCTCTTGCTCATCATGACAAATGGGGCAGCTGCACTCTGTCCCCATGGCTCTGTCTGTTCTCCGTGGCCATTCAGGGAGTCCTGAGAAGCTGCTCCCCATCACTGGCACTACCAAAGAATCTCACACACTGCAACAAAATGGAGAAACCTTGGTCTCTTCCTGTCCCAAGGAGCAGATGAAAAAATGCCCAAGCCCCTGGACAAGGATATCCTCCTGACTCCTCAAGCCCTAATGACCTTCTCACTACCACCCTGGGGAGACTCAGCCTTCAAGGTCTTACAGGCATGCTTGACAGGCTGTGACTTTCTTGAGAGCGTGGAAAGATGGTCTGGGGCAGCTGAAATCGTGTAGGGTTGAGACTCCTGTCTGTGAAAAACAGGTGTTGGGATTAAGTGGTTCAACAATTTGGAGGTCCTGAATTTTTAATTAAATCTCTGGAGGCTGGATTTTTCCTTTCTTTCTATCTTTTTTAAGTTCACTCTTGAATCAGAAAATGTTATTCATTGAATGCAGTTTTTATAAGGGGGAGGTTCTCTTCCAAAGTGAACGCTGTGGGCAAAAATTTAATATGGCCTTAGCAGGCACTGCGCACGTCAGCTGGGTATGCTGGTCAAGCATCACCTCTGCAGGTGATCTCTAGGGAAGAGTAGATGCGTGGCTTTGCTCCCCGCTGATGACTCTTAGGGGCTCTAAGAACCTATGCACCCTTGATGACCAGAGCTGCATAAGATATTGCAAGACACTTAAAGAGCAGAATTGCCTTAAACACCAATCACAGAACCACAGAATCGACTAGGTTGGAAAAAAAACCATCTGAGACCATTGAGTCAAACCTATGACTCAACACCACCTTGTCAACCAGACCACAGCACTAAAAGCCATGTGCTATCTTTGCTTAAACACCTCCAGGTGACTCCACCGCCTCCCTGGGAAGCCTATTCCAATGCCCAAAATCACCCTTTCTGTGAAGAATCTTCTTCTCAATGTCCAGTCCCAACTTCCTGTGGTACAGCTTAAGACTTTGTCGGCTTCTCTTGCTGCTTGCCTGGGAGAAGAGACTGACCCCCACTGGGCTATACCCTCCTTTCGGGGACTTATAGAGGTTGGTACGCTCACCCCTGAGCCTTCTCTTCTCCAAGCTAAGCAACCCCAGCTCCCTCAGCTGCTCCTCATAAGACACGTGTCCCAGCCCATTCACTATCCTTGTTGCCCTCCTCTGGACCCATTTGAGCATCTCAACGTCCTTCCTAAACTGAGGAGCCCAGAACTGGACGCAGCACTCAAGGTGCGGCCCCACCAGTGCTGACTACAGGGGAAGAATGACCTCCCCGCTCCTGCTGGCCACACCATTCCTGATCCAGGCCAGGATGCCATTGGCCTTCTTGGCCACCAGAGCGCACCGCTGGCTCACGTTCAGCTGCTGTCTCCAGTACCCCCAGGTCCCTTTTCTGCCTGGGCACTGTCCAGCCACACCAACCCCAGCTTGTGGTGCTGCAGGGCTTGCTGTGATTCAAAGGCACGACCTGGCACTTGGACTTGTGAAACCTCCCATTGTTGGATTCAGCACACCTATCCAGCCTGTCCAGGTCCCTCTGCAGAGTCCTCCTACCCTCTAACAGAGCAGTGCTTGCTCCCAGCTTGGTGTCATCTGCAAGGTGATCCCCTTGTCCGGATCATCAGTGAAGATATTTAAACAAGACTGGTCCCAACACAGACCCCTGGGGGGCTGCACTAAGTGACTAGCCCCCATCTGGATGCAGGACCATTGACCTCCAGTCTCTGGGCCTGGCCATCCAGCCAGTTCTGAACACGGCTCCTGCCCAAGCTGTGGGCTACCAGCTTTTCCAGGAGTGCGCTACGGGAGATGGGGTAAGAGGCTTTGCTGAAGGCCAGGTATACAACATCCACAGCCTTCCCGTCATCCACCTGGCGGGTCAGCTGGTAACAAAGGGAGATCAGGTTGGTTAAAGCACAACCTGCCCCTCCTAAATCCCTGCTGGCTGGGTCTGATCCCTCAGCTGTCCTGTAGGTGCTGCGTTATCGCACTTAAGATGATCTCTTGTTTAACCTTACTGAGTACCAAGGTCAGGCTGACAGGCCTGTAGTTTCCCATGTGCTCCTTATGGCCCTTCTTATGGATGAGCATCACGTTGGCCAGCCCAGTCGTCTTGTTACCCAGGACTGATGGTAAATGATGGAAAGCGTCTTGGTGAGGTCTTCTGCCATCTCCTGCACCACCCTAGGATGAATCCTGTCTGGTCTCATCGACTTGTCAGCATCTAAGTGGCTCACATGGTCACTAACTACTTTCTCCTGGATAACAGGAGAGGCTGTTCTGTTCCCTGCTCCCCATCTACGAGTTCAGGAGGCCAGTTGCCTTGAGGACAACCCGTCTTTTTGTTGAAAACTGAAGCAAAGAAGATGCTCGGGACCTCGGCCTTTTCCTCATCTTTGATAACTATATTCCCTCCCTTATGCAATAAAGATGAGAGGTTCTTGCCCCTCCAAGATGCATTAAGATTATTGAAAGGCTTTGCCCACTGTGACAAACTCTCCAAAGAAGCAACTGCTCATCGGCAGCAACTGAAGCTCCCCCTCCCTGAACATGCCTCTGTGAAACTTGAGCTGTCAGTTAACCCACCCGAGAGGAATGTGAGGTAGGATTGGATGCGCTCTCAGACTAGCAGGAGGAAAATGGATACTGGAGGAGCACTGATACTGGACAGAAAGAACCCACATTCAAAGCCAACAAAGCCACTCTGTTGAAAAGCAACTCTGAGTGGGTAACTGTAGCCAATGAGCATTGATTCCTTTGTTGGCTAAAATGCCTAAAAAGCAAAAAGGTTTGAATACCTGGGGGAACCACACCAGCAAGAAGACCAGGGTGAAGAAAAGATGCAAGAGGATGCTTTCTGGATCCAAGTGCGGTGATAGCTTTCTACTTCAACTGTCTCACTCTTTCTCTCCCTCTGGCCCTCCTCTCTTTCCTATTTCTATCTCTCTACCTCATGCTTACTGTTAAAGAAAATCCATGCTATCGACTTCGGCACATGCCTCTTACCTTCAGGTAGAGGCATGTGCCAATAATCGGATCATAAAAGACGTGCTGGTACAACAGACTGCTGCTGTGAGGGGGTGAGATGTGCAATTGATCCTTGGCCCAGGGATTGGCACTGGAGAAGGCAGATGCAGCTCTTCCCTTCCCTGGAGTGTTTGTGCATTGGTCTTACACGCCACTCCTATGTGGAAGGGAGCAACAGAGGTTCGTCGATGTTCACGGATGGAAAAGAATGGCAAAAAGCAAAAGGGTCCAAAAAAACCTCACCGCTTTTTATTAACAAACTACACACTCAGCATGGCAGTTGGTATATGTTTTGCCACTACCTTCTAATAATAAGACAGAAGACTAAAAGAAAAGAGGGAAGAATAAGGGAAAGAGGAATCGCGTAGGAGAGGAAAGAAGATTAAAGTCCTGGGTCCAGCACCGATCCAGCCAACAGGTGTCCAGGGTCCTGAGAGAATGCCACCCGGCCCCTGTGGTGGTACATTTTTCTAGGTAAGTTTTCCCCATTCTGGGATTAGGTTCCTCACTCTTCGTACAAATGAGTTGGCATGTGCAGCCTAGTATTCTAGACTTTTCTGGAAATGGGCTGGGGGGCTTTGGGTTTGTTTTTTTTTTTTTTTTTGTGGTCTTGATTCTCCATCTATTGGTCTTGCTTGCTCCTTGACCCCACTCCTGCACTTAAGCTGTTCTTTATGTTGTGTGGTCACTACAGACTGGAACAGGAACTTCAGCTCCAGAATGGGGCTGGCCTACGTTCAATACAGCTCCCCTTTCCAGGCACATGCTGTTATAACTCGTTTGCTTGATGGCTGTTGGTGTTCAGGGCATAGCAGTGCATGAACTCTTTACTGCTTAGGTTTCTACATGGGCCAAAAAACCCAGTTGCCATCTGATGGGGACAAAAACCATCCTTAGGGCACAGAGCAGAATGAAGGGCTTCACATTTTTGATGACAGGGCAACATCTGCACCCTTCTTTTCTTTTCTCTTGTTTTCCTAGTGTTGTGTTTCTTGAAATTGTTTTTGCAAACTTAAGGTGCCAGATGCTACTCTTCCGCTGTAGACGTACCAATAACTGTGGGGAAGGCATTGATCTGTACGGAAGGGAGTGTGAAGCCAAATTCTTCCTAGATGAGTATGAAGGGATCCCTGAGTTCAGGGCTGCTTGGGCAAAATCAAGCCAGCGGGATTTTAGAGAATTTGGATGCAAATTTGTCGTAGAGCAGAAAATACAGATCTCCTTTTGAGTTTGCTTCCAATTTAATTCCGTTTAATGCAATTCAAATTAATAGAACTCAGAAGGAAAGGGTTGTGGTCTACTATAGCCTGAACTGCAGCTGGTCCATTTTGCCGTTCAAACAATTTTTCCCTTTAGGTACAGCAAGATCTCCTTCAGCAGATTAAAGAATTGGAGCAGCTTTGCCCGAGGAACTGGACAGGGTTGAGTTGGTCTTGGAGGTAGTGTCTGCAGGGGGGTTGAGGTGTAGGCTGGTGCTGGCGTAATTCCTGGTACTGGCCTTCTTCCCACTGTAGTCCGGATCCAGTCGTAGTAGTACTGAGTGGAGCTGGAGACTGCAGGCCGTTTAGGTCTAGCACAGCCTACTCCCCAGCTGGTCACACCAATTTGCCAGAAGAAGCCGGCATGCTTATCTTGGCAGACAAGAGGCCCCCCGCTGTCACCCTGGAGCAGAGCAGAGAGGATTAAGGTGCCTCTGTGTGCCCCTGTCAGCAGTCGGAGTTGGTTGCTTTACTCTCTTCAGCCCCTGCCAGAAGAACTGGACTCCTGGCTGAGCAAGGCCCTGCTCAAGTGCTGGAACCTGTAGAACCTCAGCACCCTTGGGAGCAGGTTGGGGGCCTGTCAGGTGAGGCTCTCTGTCTCCCCTGTGCTTGGATGCTTCAGGGTTAGCATCTGGACCCCACAGAGCAAGGACCCACGGATGGGAAAGGGGGCAGAAGCTTCAGCGGCAGTGCAGAGCTGGGGCTGGGAGAGCAACTGGTCAGGGAAAGCACGCGCTGGGCTGTGCTTGGGTGCTGGGATGAGGCTGCCTACACTGCTGGGGGCTGGGGGACTCGGCATGCTCCTACCTGGCAGGTGCCAACGCCGCCCTGGCCAGCACACACGTGGAAGTCATAGATGTACCCATGCAGCCACTCACTACTGTTGCAGAGCTGGTTAGGGACCACTTGCACCTTGGCCTGCTGCAGGATATCTCTACCTGAAGCTGTGAGCAGAGAAAGGAATGAGCTCCCAGCAGCTCTTTGCCCGTGTGTTGAAGTTTTTCCCTAGAGGCTTGCTGGCCTCTAGAGAGGTGTTGGGAGTGCTGTGTCGCTGCTGTGCGGCATTGGGCAGCAGGCCAGGCCAGAGGCATATGTCCCACGGCCTAACTCTGCTGTCAGGAAGGCCCAGCCGTCTCTCCCTGGTGGGCCAAGCTTGCCCTCAGGGTCCAGATCCTTTATGGGAACTCACTCACATTTCACGATTCTGTCACCCCAGCCAGCAACGTAACAGTTTTTCAGCTCCGACACTTTCACTGCAGGACCAGGCAGGCAGGCGGTCTGAATGGTGGAGCTGCACTGGACTGGCCGATCCAGTTCCAGCAAGGCGATGTCGTTATACTCAAGGTCAGGGATGTATTTTTCATGAATAATCAGCCGCTTAATCCGGCGCACTTCCACACCAGGGCCCGACTGGCCCAACGAGGTGGCCCCAAGAACGATGGCCCACTCGCTGATGGGACTGGAAGGCAGATGGAGAGAGGGGTGAGGGCGAGTAGAATCACGTGCTGTAACACCCCAGCCCTTCCTGCCTTCTGCTTCCTGAGGCAGAGAGGAAAACAGCACTCCACAGAGTGAAAGTAGGCTTGAGCTATATTGAGCTGCAGGCTGCTAGGAAGCGGTGGCATGAACCCAGTCGTCTCCCTGAGCAGTCTCTCAGCTGGGCCCTGCAATGTCCTGGCACTAGGCACATGCAAGGAAATGGGATGGGAATAGCATGCACTGGTGGTGTGGGGATATCCCTGTGCCCAGGTCCGACTTACTTTGTGATGTTGACAAAGCAGTGGGCAGCTGAGAGCAGCCACTTTGCGCTGATGAGGGTCCCTCCACAGATATGCACAGATACCGGTGGTTTCCAGACGCAGCGGATACTGGCGATCCCAGCCCAGGCCCCAGACCCTGGCATGACATCTGTGCCACCCACAACGCGTGATGAGCTGAAGGTAGTACCCATGGGCCGCAGCCCACAAGTCTGTCTGGAAGAAGAAAGTCGTTAGTGTCCCATGAGAAGGCCTGCTGCTGTGCTGAAGGTCAGCCAGCTTCCCTCCTCACAAGGCTCTGGTTGCAAAGCCAGCAGGGAGCTGCCTGGGATGTCCACATGTTTGCCCATTTCTGCTTTAGCCCCTTAGACAACTGGTGCCAGCAGCCTGGCCAGTGGTGATAAACGGAGACTCCCACCTACTTTGGGAACTGCTGTGGCCACAGGTGGCAAGCGGGTACCCACAGGGAAGCCCCTAAGCCTTTGCCCGGGCCCCCAAAGAGCCTGAGGCTACTTACCCACAGGCGCCATGTGCAGGCCCGCACAGAGCCAGTAGGATGAGGATGCACAACAAAATCATTGCTGTCACAGCTGCAAGTCAGCTGCAAGGAGAGAGAGCTTGACACCTCCAGGGCAGCTGCCAACGTAATGCCAACAGAATTTGCTTTGCCGCAGTGCCCTCGGCCCTAGGCCTGATGTCACAGAGGGACTGGTTCCATGTTCCAGACACGGTGCTGGCCGCTGCAGGCAGGGGGGAAGGGCAATTTAGAGGCCTAAAACCACAGAAAGGTCTGGATTGGAAGGTACCTTAAGGACTGACTAGTTTCAAACCCCAACCATGCACACAGAGGCCTTCCACTACACCAGGTTGCTCAGAGTCCCATCCAAGCTGGCCTCAAATGGTAAAAGGAATGGGGCATCCACAGCTTCTCTGGGAAACATGTGCCACTCTTGTGCTAATGATACAAGATTTTGCTTGACATCCAAAACTACAGAATTGGCAGTAACAACAATTCAAAGCAACACACATTCTGATTTTTAAAAAGTTTGTGACATTGCAGGACTACTACTGTAGCAATCCACATCACTCACTAATCTCCTTGGGGCTATATGGGCACTGCATAAGATCTTCTTCAGGCTAGCTGTGCTAGCCGTTCTGAGAGAAAGTGGCATTGTTTAGCAAGACCGCCTTTTTCCAGACCTTTTGTGACTTTTTTTTTTTTTCTTTTTTCTTTTTTTTTTTTTAAATTTCAGGCCATTTAAGCGCATAATTTAGCTAAATGCATCTTCCTTAGAGGGATCCTGCCTTTGAAAATGGAAGTGTGGGAGAAGAAAGCAGTCTATCCTTATGCAGAGGTGAAACAGGTGTTTCTCTTCCATGGCTCTGGGCAAGCCTGCACAGACCTAAGGGTAAGGGCCTAGCCCAGTGTTTATGGCTGACCTGGTACACCCCTGATGCCCGCTTTGACTGTGAGCATGATAGTCACAGTAACAGGATGGAGTTTTGTCTTCTAATCCCAGGTGGGTAGAGCTCATCCTCAGGACCACGTAGGATGACCAACACATCCTTCATGACTCGTTCTCTGAGCTGGATGAGATCTGTATGAAAGAGGCTGAAGATGCCGAGTGCAAAGAAATGGCAAGGTAAATCCCTGCTGCCGGCTGCGATGGGAGAGAAGTACCCATGCTGGCTATACCCTCGGGCTCTGCCTTCTGCTCTCTGGAACACTTTCTGCAGCTGCTGATGGAAGCAGCCTTCTCCTCTTGCCAGCCCAGAGCTTTAGCAATGCAATTGGAGACCTGGAGCTGAAGAGGAGATGAATGACAGTATCAAGTGAAGGATCATGCCCTATGTGGCTACTCTCTCCTTGCACAGCCTCTGAACTGAGGAGCTGCACCACAAATGAAAGGATGCTGCTGGACAATTGTGCCAACAGCATCAAAGACACTGAAGGTAACGCGGGAGCCACATCCCTCTGGGAGTGGCCGAGCTTGGTTTGTCGCATGGCCCTTCACTCCCAAATCAACCTTGCCCAGAAGATGCATCCTTTTTCACAAGTCCCATTGGATCTTTAAATTCTGTAGTCATCATCTCTCTAGTATTGCGAAGGCTGGCTCATTAAGTCAATTCCTAAGGCATCCAAGGAAACATTTGCTTACCACACTTCAGCCTATTAGTCGGCATTTTGTACAGTCCCTAACACTTGGTGGCCTACAGCTGCTAGTCTCGTTTCCTAAGTACTGCTTAGTTATACAAAGAATTCCATAGTCCTGCATTACCTGGGTTAGTTGGAACAGTTCAAGTTTTTGTCCTGCACCTATGGCTAAGCTTAACTAGCCAGAATAGCTAGGCATGCTCACACGAGCGACACCCAAGGTTTTCTGCCTCTCATGCTGGAGTGGCAGTCCTCACCTTCCCTTGGAGGCTTTCTCATAGCCCTCCTAACACTGGGGTTTCTGCTCTTTGTCTTGCACTGACACCTCATCCTTTTCTTGACCCTCACCCTGCCTTAAGCCCATGTCCAGCATGAGCCTTGCCAGCCATTTCAGTCTTCATCAATTCCCAAGACATTCAAAAAACAGGAGAATTGTATTGATGCATTTCTCATGGAAGGAGGAGATGACTCCAGTACAACTTATGAATAGGGGTGGAGACTCCCTAACAGAAAAACAATTTTACAACCTCTACTACTGACAGAACAGAAGTATGCATATGCAACAAACGGTCAAATGCACAAAAACTCCCCAACTTTCCAGATTTTCTTGGTACACTTTCCTGTCTCAAACTCAGCTCTATGTTATTGCTTCATAGTTGTTCCTAAAGCATTTCAATAGGGTTCTGTATATTCCTCCAGGAGAGGCTGCAGCACCTGCACCATGACCTCCCCATCTGGACCGCAGAGGCACAGGGCATACAAGATGCTGTTCTCTGCTCTCACTACCAGCCACCGCTGGGACCCATAGATTGCCTCCAGCCTCTGGAGCAGCCAGGGCAGCATAGGGTCAAGAACATGCTCTTCTTTTTGGAAATGTTCTGCCCAGACCCGGGTAGCAGGCTACCCACAGCCTCTGCCCCTGCAGGCCCCTGCTCAGCTGGGGAAGGTGTCCCTTGCACAGGAAGCGCTCCTGGGCGCTGGCAGCTGTTTCCATCCAGGAGGCCAAGAGATCTTTCTGCCTCTCTCTTGGTCTCTGGTGATTCTCCCTGGGGTGTGATGACACACTCGAGGTATTTTTGTTCCCGCAGAGAAAACCTGACAGACTCTATCAATCTTCTGCAGAGTGGGCACTCTGCTTTCTTCTCTGCCCAACGCAGCATGCAGCCCATGCAGAACTCATGGCCACAGAGTATGGCATAAGCAACACCCTCTTGCTCATCATGACAAATGGGGCAGCTGCACTCTGTCCCCATGGCTCTGTCTGTTCTCCGTGGCCATTCAGGGAGTCCTGAGAAGCTGCTCCCCATCACTGGCACTACCAAAGAATCTCACACACTGCAACAAAATGGAGAAACCTTGGTCTCTTCCTGTCCCAAGGAGCAGATGAAAAAATGCCCAAGCCCCTGGACAAGGATATCCTCCTGACTCCTCAAGCCCTAATGACCTTCTCACTACCACCCTGGGGAGACTCAGCCTTCAAGGTCTTACAGGCATGCTTGACAGGCTGTGACTTTCTTGAGAGCGTGGAAAGATGGTCTGGGGCAGCTGAAATCGTGTAGGGTTGAGACTCCTGTCTGTGAAAAACAGGTGTTGGGATTAAGTGGTTCAACAATTTGGAGGTCCTGAATTTTTAATTAAATCTCTGGAGGCTGGATTTTTCCTTTCTTTCTATCTTTTTTAAGTTCACTCTTGAATCAGAAAATGTTATTCATTGAATGCAGTTTTTATAAGGGGGAGGTTCTCTTCCAAAGTGAACGCTGTGGGCAAAAATTTAATATGGCCTTAGCAGGCACTGGCGCACGTCAGCTGGGTATGCTGGTCAAGCATCACCTCTGCAGGTGATCTCTAGGGAAGAGTAGATGCGTGGCTTTGCTCCCCGCTGATGACTCTTAGGGGCTCTAAGAACCTATGCACCCTTGATGACCAGAGCTGCATAAGATATTGCAAGACACTTAAAGAGCAGAATTGCCTTAAACACCAATCACAGAACCACAGAATCGACTAGGTTGGAAAAAAACCATCTGAGACCATTGAGTCAAACCTATGACTCAACACCACCTTGTCAACCAGACCACAGCACTAAAAGCCATGTGCTATCTTTGCTTAAACACCTCCAGGTGACTCCACCGCCTCCCTGGGAAGCCTATTCCAATGCCCAAAATCACCCTTTCTGTGAAGAATCTTCTTCTCAATGTCCAGTCCCAACTTCCTGTGGTACAGCTTAAGACTTTGTCGGCTTCTCTTGCTGCTTGCCTGGGAGAAGAGACTGACCCCCACTGGGCTATACCCTCCTTTCGGGGACTTATAGAGGTTGGTACGCTCACCCCTGAGCCTTCTCTTCTCCAAGCTAAGCAACCCCAGCTCCCTCAGCTGCTCCTCATAAGACACGTGTCCCAGCCCATTCACTATCCTTGTTGCCCTCCTCTGGACCCATTTGAGCATCTCAACGTCCTTCCTAAACTGAGGAGCCCAGAACTGGACGCAGCACTCAAGGTGCGGCCCCACCAGTGCTGACTACAGGGGAAGAATGACCTCCCCGCTCCTGCTGGCCACACCATTCCTGATCCAGGCCAGGATGCCATTGGCCTTCTTGGCCACCAGAGCGCACCGCTGGCTCACGTTCAGCTGCTGTCTCCAGTACCCCCCAGGTCCCTTTTCTGCCTGGGCACTGTCCAGCCACACCAACCCCAGCTTGTGGTGCTGCAGGGCTTGCTGTGATTCAAAGGCACGACCTGGCACTTGGACTTGTGAAACCTCCCATTGTTGGATTCAGCACACCTATCCAGCCTGTCCAGGTCCCTCTGCAGAGTCCTCCTACCCTCTAACAGAGCAGTGCTTGCTCCCAGCTTGGTGTCATCTGCAAGGTGATCCCCTTGTCCGGATCATCAGTGAAGATATTTAAACAAGACTGGTCCCAACACAGACCCCTGGGGGGCTGCACTAAGTGACTAGCCCCCATCTGGATGCAGGACCATTCACCTCCAGTCTCTGGGCCTGGCCATCCAGCCAGTTCTGAACACGGCTCCTGCCCAAGCTGTGGGCTACCAGCTTTTCCAGGAGTGCGCTACGGGAGATGGGGTAAGAGGCTTTGCTGAAGGCCAGGTATACAACATCCACAGCCTTCCCGTCATCCACCTGGCGGGTCAGCTGGTAACAAAGGGAGATCAGGTTGGTTAAAGCACAACCTGCCCCTCCTAAATCCCTGCTGGCTGGGTCTGATCCCTCAGCTGTCCTGTAGGTGCTGCGTTATCGCACTTAAGATGATCTCTTGTTTAACCTTACTGAGTACCAAGGTCAGGCTGACAGGCCTGTAGTTTCCCATGTGCTCCTTATGGCCCTTCTTATGGATGAGCATCACGTTGGCCAGCCCAGTCGTCTTGTTACCCAGGACTGATGGTAAATGATGGAAAGCGTCTTGGTGAGGTCTTCTGCCATCTCCTGCACCACCCTAGGATGAATCCTGTCTGGTCTCATCGACTTGTCAGCATCTAAGTGGCTCACATGGTCACTAACTACTTTCTCCTGGATAACAGGAGAGGCTGTTCTGTTCCCTGCTCCCCATCTACGAGTTCAGGAGGCCAGTTGCCTTGAGGACAACCCGTCTTTTTGTTGAAAACTGAAGCAAAGAAGATGCTCGGGACCTCAGCCTTTTCCTCATCTTTGATAACTATATTCCCTCCCTTATGCAATAAAGATGAGAGGTTCTTGCCCCTCCAAGATGCATTAAGATTATTGAAAGGCTTTGCCCACTGTGACAAACTCTCCAAAGAAGCAACTGCTCATCGGCAGCAACTGAAGCTCCCCCTCCCTGAACATGCCTCTGTGAAACTTGAGCTGTCAGTTAACCCACCCGAGAGGAATGTGAGGTAGGATTGGATGCGCTCTCAGACTAGCGGGAGGAAAACGGATACTGGAGGAGCACTGATACTGGACAGAAAGAACCCACACTCAAAGCCAACAAAGCCACTCTGTTGAAAAGCAACTCTGAGTGGGTAACTGTAGCCAATGAGCATTGATTCCTTTGTTGGCTAAAATGCCTAAAAAGCAAAAAGGTTTGAATACCTGGGGGAACCACACCAGCAAGAAGACCAGGGTGAAGAAAAGATGCAAGAGGATGCTTTCTGGATCCAAGTGCGGTGATAGCTTTCTACTTCAACTGTCTCACTCTTTCTCTCCCTCTGGCCCTCCTCTCTTTCCTATTTCTATCTCTCTACCTCATGCTTACTGTTAAAGAAAATCCATGCTATCGACTTCGGCACATGCCTCTTACCTTCAGGTAGAGGCATGTGCCAATAATCGGATCATAAAAGACGTGCTGGTACAACAGACTGCTGCTGTGAGGGGGTGAGATGTGCAATTGATCCTTGGCCCAGGGATTGGCACTGGAGAAGGCAGATGCAGCTCTTCCCTTCCCTGGAGTGTTTGTGCATTGGTCTTACACGCCACTCCTATGTGGAAGGGAGCAACAGAGGTTCGTCGATGTTCACGGATGGAAAAGAATGGCAAAAAGCAAAAGGGTCCAAAAAAACCTCACCGCTTTTTATTAACAAACTACACACTCAGCATGGCAGTTGGTATATGTTTTGCCACTACCTTCTAATAATAAGACAGAAGACTAAAAGAAAAGAGGGAAGAATAAGGGAAAGAGGAATCGCGTAGGAGAGGAAAGAAGATTAAAGTCCTGGGTCCAGCACCGATCCAGCCAACAGGTGTCCAGGGTCCTGAGAGAATGCCACCCGGCCCCTGTGGTGGTACATTTTTCTAGGTAAGTTTTCCCCATTCTGGGATTAGGTTCCTCACTCTTCGTACAAATGAGTTGGCATGTGCAGCCTAGTATTCTAGACTTTTCTGGAAATGGGCTGGGGGGCTTTGGGTTTGTTTTCTTTTTTTTTTTGTGGTCTTGATTCTCCATCTATTGGTCTTGCTTGCTCCTTGACCCCACTCCTGCACTTAAGCTGTTCTTTATGTTGTGTGGTCACTACAGACTGGAACAGGAACTTCAGCTCCAGAATGGGGCTGGCCTACGTTCAATACAGCTCCCCTTTCCAGGCACATGCTGTTATAACTCGTTTGCTTGATGGCTGTTGGTGTTCAGGGCATAGCAGTGCATGAACTCTTTACTGCTTAGGTTTCTACATGGGCCAAAAAACCCAGTTGCCATCTGATGGGGACAAAAACCATCCTTAGGGCACAGAGCAGAATGAAGGGCTTCACATTTTTGATGACAGGGCAACATCTGCACCCTTCTTTTCTTTTCTCTTGTTTTCCTAGTGTTGTGTTTCTTGAACTTGTTTTTGCAAACTTAAGGTGCCAGATGCTACTCTTCCGCTGCAGACGTACCAATAGCTGTGGGGAAGGCATTGATCTGTACGGAAGGGAGTGTGAAGCCAAATTCTTCCTAGATGAGTATGAAGGGATCCCTGAGTTCAGGGCTGCTTGGGCAAAATCAAGCCAGCGGGATTTTAGAGAATTTGGATGCAAATTTGTCGCAGAGCAGAAAATACAGATCTCCTTTTGAGTTTGCTTCCAATTTAATTCCGTTTAATGCAATTCAAATTAATAGAACTCAGAAGGAAAGGGTTGTGGTCTACTATAGCCTGAACTGCAGCTGGTCCATTTTGCCGTTCAAACAATTTTTCCCTTTAGGTACAGCAAGATCTCCTTCAGCACATTAAAGAATTGGAGCAGCTTTGCCCGAGGAACTGGACAGGGTTGAGTTGGTCTTGGAGGTAGTGTCTGCAGGGGGGTTGAGGTGTAGGCTGGTGCTGGCGTAATTCCTGGTACTGGCCTTCTTCCCACTGTAGTCCGGATCCAGTCGTAGTAGTACTGAGTGGAGCTGGAGACTGCAGGCCGTTTAGGTCTAGCACAGCCTACTCCCCAGCTGGTCACACCAATTTGCCAGAAGAAGCCGGCATGCTTATCTTGGCAGACAAGAGGCCCCCCGCTGTCACCCTGGAGCAGAGCAGAGAGGATTAAGGTGCCTCTGTGTGCCCCTGTCAGCAGTCGGAGTTGGTTGCTTTACTCTCTTCAGCCCCTGCCAGAAGAACTGGACTCCTGGCTGAGCAAGGCCCTGCTCAAGTGCTGGAACCTGTAGAACCTCAGCACCCTTGGGAGCAGGTTGGGGGCCTGTCAGGTGAGGCTCTCTGTCTCCCCTGTGCTTGGATGCTTCAGGGTTAGCATCTGGACCCCACAGAGCAAGGACCCACGGATGGGAAAGGGGGCAGAAGCTTCAGCGGCAGTGCAGAGCTGGGGCTGGGAGAGCAACTGGTCAGGGAAAGCACGCGCTGGGCTGTGCTTGGGTGCTGGGATGAGGCTGCCTACACTGCTGGGGGCTGGGGGACTCGGCATGCTCCTACCTGGCAGGTGCCAACGCCGCCCTGGCCAGCACACACGTGGAAGTCATAGATGTACCCATGCAGCCACTCACTACTGTTGCAGAGCTGGTTAGGGACCACTTGCACCTTGGCCTGCTGCAGGATATCTCTACCTGAAGCTGTGAGCAGAGAAAGGAATGAGCTCCCAGCAGCTCTTTGCCCGTGTGTTGAAGTTTTTCCCTAGAGGCTTGCTGGCCTCTAGAGAGGTGTTGGGAGTGCTGTGTCGCTGCTGTGTGGCATTGGGCAGCAGGCCAGGCCAGAGGCATATGTCCCACGGCCTAACTCTGCTGTCAGGAAGGCCCAGCCGTCTCTCCCTGGTGGGCCAAGCTTGCCCTCAGGGTCCAGATCCTTTATGGGAACTCACTCACATTTCACGATTCTGTCACCCCAGCCAGCAACGTAACAGTTTTTCAGCTCCGACACTTTCACTGCAGGACCAGGCAGGCAGGCGGTCTGAATGGTGGAGCTGCACTGGACTGGCCGATCCAGTTCCAGCAAGGCGATGTCGTTATACTCAAGGTCAGGGATGTATTTTTCATGAATAATCAGCCGCTTAATCCGGCGCACTTCCACACCAGGGCCCGACTGGCCCAACGAGGTGGCCCCAAGAACGATGGCCCACTCGCTGATGGGACTGGAAGGCAGATGGAGAGAGGGGTGAGGGCGAGTAGAATCACGTGCTGTAACACCCCAGCCCTTCCTGCCTTCTGCTTCCTGAGGCAGAGAGGAAAACAGCACTCCACAGAGTGAAAGTAGGCTTGAGCTATATTGAGCTGCAGGCTGCTAGGAAGCGGTGGCATGAACCCAGTCGTCTCCCTGAGCAGTCTCTCAGCTGGGCCCTGCAATGTCCTGGCACTAGGCACATGCAAGGAAATGGGATGGGAATAGCATGCACTGGTGGTGTGGGGATATCCCTGTGCCCAGGTCCGACTTACTTTGTGATGTTGACAAAGCAGTGGGCAGCTGAGAGCAGCCACTTTGCGCTGATGAGGGTCCCTCCACAGATATGCACAGATACCGGTGGTTTCCAGACGCAGCGGATACTGGCGATCCCAGCCCAGGCCCCAGACCCTGGCATGACATCTGTGCCACCCACAACGCGTGATGAGCTGAAGGTAGTACCCATGGGCCGCAGCCCACAAGTCTGTCTGGAAGCAGAAAGTCGTTAGTGTCCCATGAGAAGGCCTGCTGCTGTGCTGAAGGTCAGCCAGCTTCCCTCCTCACAAGGCTCTGGTTGCAAAGCCAGCAGGGAGCTGCCTGGGATGTCCACATGTTTGCCCATTTCTGCTTTAGCCCCTTAGACAACTGGTGCCAGCAGCCTGGCCAGTGGTGATAAACGGAGACTCCCACCTACTTTGGGAACTGCTGTGGCCACAGGTGGCAAGCGGGCACCCACAGGGAAGCCCCTAAGCCTTTGCCCGGGCCCCCAAAGAGCCTGAGGCTACTTACCCACAGGCGCCATGTGCAGGCCCGCACAGAGCCAGTAGGATGAGGATGCACAACAAAATCATTGCCGTCACAGCTGCAAGTCAGCTGCAAGGAGAGAGAGCTTGACACCTCCAGGGCAGCTGCCAACGTAATGCCAACAGAATTTGCTTTGCCGCAGTGCCCTCGGCCCTAGGCCTGATGTCACAGAGGGACTGGTTCCATGTTCCAGACACGGTGCTGGCCGCTGCAGGCAGGGGGGAAGGGCAATTTAGAGGCCTAAAACCACAGAAAGGTCTGGATTGGAAGGTACCTTAAGGACTGACTAGTTTCAAACCCCAACCATGCACACAGAGGCCTTCCACTACACCAGGTTGCTCAGAGTCCCATCCAAGCTGGCCTCAAATGGTAAAAGGAATGGGGCATCCACAGCTTCTCTGGGAAACATGTGCCACTCTTGTGCTAATGATACAAGATTTTGCTTGACATCCAAAACTACAGAATTGGCAGTAACAACAATTCAAAGCAACACACATTCTGATTTTTAAAAAGTTTGTGACATTGCAGGACTACTACTGTAGCAATCCACATCACTCACTAATCTCCTTGGGGCTATATGGGCACTGCATAAGATCTTCTTCAGGCTAGCTGTGCTAGCCGTTCTGAGAGAAAGTGGCATTGTTTAGCAAGACCGCCTTTTTCCAGACCTTTTGTGACTTTTTTTTTTTTTCTTTTTTCTTTTTTTTTTTTTTAAATTTCAGGCCATTTAAGCGCATAATTTAGCTAAATGCATCTTCCTTAGAGGGATCCTGCCTTTGAAAATGGAAGTGTGGGAGAAGAAAGCAGTCTATCCTTATGCAGAGGTGAAACAGGTGTTTCTCTTCCATGGCTCTGGGCAAGCCTGCACAGACCTAAGGGTAAGGGCCTAGCCCAGTGTTTATGGCTGACCTGGTACACCCCTGATGCCCGCTTTGACTGTGAGCATGATAGTCACAGTAACAGGATGGAGTTTTGTCTTCTAATCCCAGGTGGGTAGAGCTCATCCTCAGGACCACGTAGGATGACCAACACATCCTTCATGACTCGTTCTCTGAGCTGGATGAGATCTGTATGAAAGAGGCTGAAGATGCCGAGTGCAAAGAAATGGCAAGGTAAATCCCTGCTGCCGGCTGCGATGGGAGAGAAGTACCCATGCTGGCTATACCCTCGGGCTCTGCCTTCTGCTCTCTGGAACACTTTCTGCAGCTGCTGATGGAAGCAGCCTTCTCCTCTTGCCAGCCCAGAGCTTTAGCAATGCAATTGGAGACCTGGAGCTGAAGAGGAGATGAATGACAGTATCAAGTGAAGGATCATGCCCTATGTGGCTACTCTCTCCTTGCACAGCCTCTGAACTGAGGAGCTGCACCACAAATGAAAGGATGCTGCTGGACAATTGTGCCAACAGCATCAAAGACACTGAAGGTAACGCGGGAGCCACATCCCTCTGGGAGTGGCCGAGCTTGGTTTGTCGCATGGCCCTTCACTCCCAAATCAACCTTGCCCCGAAGATGCATCCTTTTTCACAAGTCCCATTGGATCTTTAAATTCTGTAGTCATCATCTCTCTAGTATTGCGAAGGCTGGCTCATTAAGTCAATTCCTAAGGCATCCAAGGAAACATTTGCTTACCACACTTCAGCCTATTAGTCGGCATTTTGTACAGTCCCTAACACTTGGTGGCCTACAGCTGCTAGTCTCGTTTCCTAAGTACTGCTTAGTTATACAAAGAATTCCATAGTCCTGCATTACCTGGGTTAGTTGGAACAGTTCAAGTTTTTGTCCTGCACCTATGGCTAAGCTTAACTAGCCAGAATAGCTAGGCATGCTCACACGAGCGACACCCAAGGTTTTCTGCCTCTCATGCTGGAGTGGCAGTCCTCACCTTCCCTTGGAGGCTTTCTCATAGCCCTCCTAACACTGGGGTTTCTGCTCTTTGTCTTGCACTGACACCTCATCCTTTTCTTGACCCTCACCCTGCCTTAAGCCCATGTCCAGCATGAGCCTTGCCAGCCAAGGCTGTCTACCTTGCACCGGGTCTTAGCCATTTCAGTCTTCATCAATTCCCAAGACATTCAAAAAACAGGAGAATTGTATTGATGCATTTCTCATGGAAGGAGGAGATGACTCCAGTACAACTTATGAATAGGGGTGGAGACTCCCTAACAGAAAAACAATTTTACAACCTCTACTACTGACAGAACAGAAGTATGCATATGCAACAAACGGTCAAATGCACAAAAACTCCCCAACTTTCCAGATTTTCTTGGTACACTTTCCTGTCTCAAACTCAGCTCTATGTTATTGCTTCATAGTTGTTCCTAAAGCATTTCAATAGGGTTCTGTATATTCCTCCAGGAGAGGCTGCAGCACCTGCACCATGACCTCCCCATCTGGACCGCAGAGGCACAGGGCATACAAGATGCTGTTCTCTGCTCTCACTACCAGCCACCGCTGGGACCCATAGATTGCCTCCAGCCTCTGGAGCAGCCAGGGCAGCATAGGGTCAAGAACATGCTCTTCTTTTTGGAAATGTTCTGCCCAGACCCGGGTAGCAGGCTACCCACAGCCTCTGCCCCTGCAGGCCCCTGCTCAGCTGGGGAAGGTGTCCCTTGCACAGGAAGCGCTCCTGGGCGCTGGCAGCTGTTTCCATCCAGGAGGCCAAGAGATCTTTCTGCCTCTCTCTTGGTCTCTGGTGATTCTCCCTGGGGTGTGATGACACACTCGAGGTATTTTTGTTCCCGCAGAGAAAACCTGACAGACTCTATCAATCTTCTGCAGAGTGGGCACTCTGCTTTCTTCTCTGCCCAACGCAGCATGCAGCCCATGCAGAACTCATGGCCACAGAGTATGGCATAAGCAACACCCTCTTGCTCATCATGACAAATGGGGCAGCTGCACTCTGTCCCCATGGCTCTGTCTGTTCTCCGTGGCCATTCAGGGAGTCCTGAGAAGCTGCTCCCCATCACTGGCACTACCAAAGAATCTCACACACTGCAACAAAATGGAGAAACCTTGGTCTCTTCCTGTCCCAAGGAGCAGATGAAAAAATGCCCAAGCCCCTGGACAAGGATATCCTCCTGACTCCTCAAGCCCTAATGACCTTCTCACTACCACCCTGGGGAGACTCAGCCTTCAAGGTCTTACAGGCATGCTTGACAGGCTGTGACTTTCTTGAGAGCGTGGAAAGATGGTCTGGGGCAGCTGAAATCGTGTAGGGTTGAGACTCCTGTCTGTGAAAAACAGGTGTTGGGATTAAGTGGTTCAACAATTTGGAGGTCCTGAATTTTTAATTAAATCTCTGGAGGCTGGATTTTTCCTTTCTTTCTATCTTTTTTAAGTTCACTCTTGAATCAGAAAATGTTATTCATTGAATGCAGTTTTTATAAGGGGGAGGTTCTCTTCCAAAGTGAACGCTGTGGGCAAAAATTTAATATGGCCTTAGCAGGCACTGGCGCACGTCAGCTGGGTACGCCGGTCAAGCATCACCTCTGCAGGTGATCTCTAGGGAAGAGTAGATGCGTGGCTTTGCTCCCCGCTGATGACTCTTAGGGGCTCTAAGAACCTATGCACCCTTGATGACCAGAGCTGCATAAGATATTGCAAGACACTTAAAGAGCAGAATTGCCTTAAACACCAATCACAGAACCACAGAATCGACTAGGTTGGAAAAAAAACCATCTGAGACCATTGAGTCAAACCTATGACTCAACACCACCTTGTCAACCAGACCACAGCACTAAAAGCCATGTGCTATCTTTGCTTAAACACCTCCAGGTGACTCCACCGCCTCCCTGGGAAGCCTATTCCAATGCCCAAAATCACCCTTTCTGTGAAGAATCTTCTTCTCAATGTCCAGTCCCAACTTCCTGTGGTACAGCTTAAGACTTTGTCGGCTTCTCTTGCTGCTTGCCTGGGAGAAGAGACTGACCCCCACTGGGCTATACCCTCCTTTCGGGGACTTATAGAGGTTGGTACGCTCACCCCTGAGCCTTCTCTTCTCCAAGCTAAGCAACCCCAGCTCCCTCAGCTGCTCCTCATAAGACACGTGTCCCAGCCCATTCACTATCCTTGTTGCCCTCCTCTGGACCCATTTGAGCATCTCAACGTCCTTCCTAAACTGAGGAGCCCAGAACTGGACGCAGCACTCAAGGTGCGGCCCCACCAGTGCTGACTACAGGGGAAGAATGACCTCCCCGCTCCTGCTGGCCACACCATTCCTGATCCAGGCCAGGATGCCATTGGCCTTCTTGGCCACCAGAGCGCACCGCTGGCTCACGTTCAGCTGCTGTCTCCAGTACCCCCAGGTCCCTTTTCTGCCTGGGCACTGTCCAGCCACACCAACCCCAGCTTGTGGTGCTGCAGGGCTTGCTGTGATTCAAAGGCACGACCTGGCACTTGGACTTGTGAAACCTCCCATTGTTGGATTCAGCACACCTATCCAGCCTGTCCAGGTCCCTCTGCAGAGTCCTCCTACCCTCTAACAGAGCAGTGCTTGCTCCCAGCTTGGTGTCATCTGCAAGGTGATCCCCTTGTCCGGATCATCAGTGAAGATATTTAAACAAGACTGGTCCCAACACAGACCCCTGGGGGGCTGCACTAAGTGACTAGCCCCCATCTGGATGCAGGACCATTCACCTCCAGTCTCTGGGCCTGGCCATCCAGCCAGTTCTGAACACGGCTCCTGCCCAAGCTGTGGGCTACCAGCTTTTCCAGGAGTGCGCTACGGGAGATGGGGTAAGAGGCTTTGCTGAAGGCCAGGTATACAACATCCACAGCCTTCCCGTCATCCACCTGGCGGGTCAGCTGGTAACAAAGGGAGATCAGGTTGGTTAAAGCACAACCTGCCCCTCCTAAATCCCTGCTGGCTGGGTCTGATCCCTCAGCTGTCCTGTAGGTGCTGCGTTATCGCACTTAAGATGATCTCTTGTTTAACCTTACTGAGTACCAAGGTCAGGCTGACAGGCCTGTAGTTTCCCATGTGCTCCTTATGGCCCTTCTTATGGATGAGCATCACGTTGGCCAGCCCAGTCGTCTTGTTACCCAGGACTGATGGTAAATGATGGAAAGCGTCTTGGTGAGGTCTTCTGCCATCTCCTGCACCACCCTAGGATGAATCCTGTCTGGTCTCATCGACTTGTCAGCATCTAAGTGGCTCACATGGTCACTAACTACTTTCTCCTGGATAACAGGAGAGGCTGTTCTGTTCCCTGCTCCCCATCTACGAGTTCAGGAGGCCAGTTGCCTTGAGGACAACCCGTCTTTTTGTTGAAAACTGAAGCAAAGAAGATGCTCGGGACCTCAGCCTTTTCCTCATCTTTGATAACTATATTCCCTCCCTTATGCAATAAAGATGAGAGGTTCTTGCCCCTCCAAGATGCATTAAGATTATTGAAAGGCTTTGCCCACTGTGACAAACTCTCCAAAGAAGCAACTGCTCATCGGCAGCAACTGAAGCTCCCCCTCCCTGAACATGCCTCTGTGAAACTTGAGCTGTCAGTTAACCCACCCGAGAGGAATGTGAGGTAGGATTGGATGCACTCTCAGACTAGCAGGAGGAAAACGGATACTGGAGGAGCACTGATACTGGACAGAAAGAACCCACACTCAAAGCCAACAAAGCCACTCTGTTGAGAAGCAACTCTGAGTGGGTAACTGTAGCCAATGAGCATTGATTCCTTTGTTGGCTAAAATGCCTAAAAAGCAAAAAGGTTTGAATACCTGGGGGAACCACACCAGCAAGAAGACCAGGGTGAAGAAAAGATGCAAGAGGATGCTTTCTGGATCCAAGTGCGGTGATAGCTTTCTACTTCAACTGTCTCACTCTTTCTCTCCCTCTGGCCCTCCTCTCTTTCCTATTTCTATCTCTCTACCTCATGCTTACTGTTAAAGAAAATCCATGCTATCGACTTCGGCACATGCCTCTTACCTTCAGGTAGAGGCATGTGCCAATAATCGGATCATAAAAGACGTGCTGGTACAACAGACTGCTGCTGTGAGGGGGTGAGATGTGCAATTGATCCTTGGCCCAGGGATTGGCACTGGAGAAGGCAGATGCAGCTCTTCCCTTCCCTGGAGTGTTTGTGCATTGGTCTTACACGCCACTCCTATGTGGAAGGGAGCAACAGAGGTTCGTCGATGTTCACGGATGGAAAAGAATGGCAAAAAGCAAAAGGGTCCAAAAAAACCTCACCGCTTTTTATTAACAAACTACACACTCAGCATGGCAGTTGGTATATGTTTTGCCACTACCTTCTAATAATAAGACAGAAGACTAAAAGAAAAGAGGGAAGAATAAGGGAAAGAGGAATCGCGTAGGAGAGGAAAGAAGATTAAAGTCCTGGGTCCAGCACCGATCCAGCCAACAGGTGTCCAGGGTCCTGAGAGAATGCCACCCGGCCCCTGTGGTGGTACATTTTTCTAGGTAAGTTTTCCCCATTCTGGGATTAGGTTCCTCACTCTTCGTACAAATGAGTTGGCATGTGCAGCCTAGTATTCTAGACTTTTCTGGAAATGGGCTGGGGGGCTTTGGGTTTGTTTTCTTTTTTTTTTGTGGTCTTGATTCTCCATCTATTGGTCTTGCTTGCTCCTTGACCCCACTCCTGCACTTAAGCTGTTCTTTATGTTGTGTGGTCACTACAGACTGGAACAGGAACTTCAGCTCCAGAATGGGGCTGGCCTACGTTCAATACAGCTCCCCTTTCCAGGCACATGCTGTTATAACTCGTTTGCTTGATGGCTGTTGGTGTTCAGGGCATAGCAGTGCATGAACTCTTTACTGCTTAGGTTTCTACATGGGCCAAAAAACCCAGTTGCCATCTGATGGGGACAAAAACCATCCTTAGGGCACAGAGCAGAATGAAGGGCTTCACATTTTTGATGACAGGGCAACATCTGCACCCTTCTTTTCTTTTCTCTTGTTTTCCTAGTGTTGTGTTTCTTGAAATTGTTTTTGCAAACTTAAGGTGCCAGATGCTACTCTTCCGCTGCAGACGTACCAATAGCTGTGGGGAAGGCATTGATCTGTACGGAAGGGAGTGTGAAGCCAAATTCTTCCTAGATGAGTATGAAGGGATCCCTGAGTTCAGGGCTGCTTGGGCAAAATCAAGCCAGCGGGATTTTAGAGAATTTGGATGCAAATTTGTCGCAGAGCAGAAAATACAGATCTCCTTTTGAGTTTGCTTCCAATTTAATTCCGTTTAATGCAATTCAAATTAATAGAACTCAGAAGGAAAGGGTTGTGGTCTACTATAGCCTGAACTGCAGCTGGTCCATTTTGCCGTTCAAACAATTTTTCCCTTTAGGTACAGCAAGATCTCCTTCAGCACATTAAAGAATTGGAGCAGCTTTGCCCGAGGAACTGGACAGGGTTGAGTTGGTCTTGGAGGTAGTGTCTGCAGGGGGGTTGAGGTGTAGGCTGGTGCTGGCGTAATTCCTGGTACTGGCCTTCTTCCCACTGTAGTCCGGATCCAGTCGTAGTAGTACTGAGTGGAGCTGGAGACTGCAGGCCGTTTAGGTCTAGCACAGCCTACTCCCCAGCTGGTCACACCAATTTGCCAGAAGAAGCCGGCATGCTTATCTTGGCAGACAAGAGGCCCCCCGCTGTCACCCTGGAGCAGAGCAGAGAGGATTAAGGTGCCTCTGTGTGCCCCTGTCAGCAGTCGGAGTTGGTTGCTTTACTCTCTTCAGCCCCTGCCAGAAGAACTGGACTCCTGGCTGAGCAAGGCCCTGCTCAAGTGCTGGAACCTGTAGAACCTCAGCACACTTGGGAGCAGGTTGGGGGCCTGTCAGGTGAGGCTCTCTGTCTCCCCTGTGCTTGGATGCTTCAGGGTTAGCATCTGGACCCCACAGAGCAAGGACCCACGGATGGGAAAGGGGGCAGAAGCTTCAGCGGCAGTGCAGAGCTGGGGCTGGGAGAGCAACTGGTCAGGGAAAGCACGCGCTGGGCTGTGCTTGGGTGCTGGGATGAGGCTGCCTACACTGCTGGGGGCTGGGGGACTCGGCATGCTCCTACCTGGCAGGTGCCAACGCTGCCCTGGCCAGCACACACGTGGAAGTCATAGATGTACCCATGCAGCCACTCACTACTGTTGCAGAGCTGGTTAGGGACCACTTGCACCTTGGCCTGCTGCAGGATATCTCTACCTGAAGCTGTGAGCAGAGAAAGGAATGAGCTCCCAGCAGCTCTTTGCCCGTGTGTTGAAGTTTTTCCCTAGAGGCTTGCTGACCTCTAGAGAGGTGTTGGGAGTGCTGTGTCGCTGCTGTGTGGCATTGGGCAGCAGGCCAGGCCAGAGGCATATGTCCCACGGCCTAACTCTGCTGTCAGGAAGGCCCAGCCGTCTCTCCCTGGTGGGCCAAGCTTGCCCTCAGGGTCCAGATCCTTTATGGGAACTCACTCACATTTCACGATTCTGTCACCCCAGCCAGCAACGTAACAGTTTTTCAGCTCCGACACTTTCACTGCAGGACCAGGCAGGCAGGCGGTCTGAATGGTGGAGCTGCACTGGACTGGCCGATCCAGTTCCAGCAAGGCGATGTCGTTATACTCAAGGTCAGGGATGTATTTTTCATGAATAATCAGCCGCTTAATCCGGCGCACTTCCACACCAGGGCCCGACTGGCCCAACGAGGTGGCCCCAAGAACGATGGCCCACTCGCTGATGGGACTGGAAGGCAGATGGAGAGAGGGGTGAGGGCGAGTAGAATCACGTGCTGTAACACCCCAGCCCTTCCTGCCTTCTGCTTCCTGAGGCAGAGAGGAAAACAGCACTCCACAGAGTGAAAGTAGGCTTGAGCTATATTGAGCTGCAGGCTGCTAGGAAGCGGTGGCATGAACCCAGTCGTCTCCCTGAGCAGTCTCTCAGCTGGGCCCTGCAATGTCCTGGCACTAGGCACATGCAAGGAAATGGGATGGGAATAGCATGCACTGGTGGTGTGGGGATATCCCTGTGCCCAGGTCCGACTTACTTTGTGATGTTGACAAAGCAGTGGGCAGCTGAGAGCAGCCACTTTGCGCTGATGAGGGTCCCTCCACAGATATGCACAGATACCGGTGGTTTCCAGACGCAGCGGATACTGGCGATCCCAGCCCAGGCCCCAGACCCTGGCATGACATCTGTGCCACCCACAACGCGTGATGAGCTGAAGGTAGTACCCATGGGCCGCAGCCCACAAGTCTGTCTGGAAGCAGAAAGTCGTTAGTGTCCCATGAGAAGGCCTGCTGCTGTGCTGAAGGTCAGCCAGCTTCCCTCCTCACAAGGCTCTGGTTGCAAAGCCAGCAGGGAGCTGCCTGGGATGTCCACATGTTTGCCCATTTCTGCTTTAGCCCCTTAGACAACTGGTGCCAGCAGCCTGGCCAGTGGTGATAAACGGAGACTCCCACCTACTTTGGGAACTGCTGTGGCCACAGGTGGCAAGCGGGCACCCACAGGGAAGCCCCTAAGCCTTTGCCCGGGCCCCCAAAGAGCCTGAGGCTACTTACCCACAGGCGCCATGTGCAGGCCCGCACAGAGCCACTAGGATGAGGATGCACAACAAAATCATTGCCGTCACAGCTGCAAGTCAGCTGCAAGGAGAGAGAGCTTGACACCTCCAGGGCAGCTGCCAACGTAATGCCAACAGAATTTGCTTTGCCGCAGTGCCCTCGGCCCTAGGCCTGATGTCACAGAGGGACTGGTTCCATGTTCCAGACACGGTGCTGGCCGCTGCAGGCAGGGGGGAAGGGCAATTTAGAGGCCTAAAACCACAGAAAGGTCTGGATTGGAAGGTACCTTAAGGACTGACTAGTTTCAAACCCCAACCATGCACACAGAGGCCTTCCACTACACCAGGTTGCTCAGAGTCCCATCCAAGCTGGCCTCAAATGGTAAAAGGAATGGGGCATCCACAGCTTCTCTGGGAAACATGTGCCACTCTTGTGCTAATGATACAAGATTTTGCTTGACATCCAAAACTACAGAATTGGCAGTAACAACAATTCAAAGCAACACACATTCTGATTTTTAAAAAGTTTGTGACATTGCAGGACTACTACTGTAGCAATCCACATCACTCACTAATCTCCTTGGGGCTATATGGGCACTGCATAAGATCTTCTTCAGGCTAGCTGTGCTAGCCGTTCTGAGAGAAAGTGGCATTGTTTAGCAAGACCGCCTTTTTCCAGACCTTTTGTGACTTTTTTTTTTTTTCTTTTTTCTTTTTTTTTTTTTAAATTTCAGGCCATTTAAGCGCATAATTTAGCTAAATGCATCTTCCTTAGAGGGATCCTGCCTTTGAAAATGGAAGTGTGGGAGAAGAAAGCAGTCTATCCTTATGCAGAGGTGAAACAGGTGTTTCTCTTCCATGGCTCTGGGCAAGCCTGCACAGACCTAAGGGTAAGGGCCTAGCCCAGTGTTTATGGCTGACCTGGTACACCCCTGATGCCCGCTTTGACTGTGAGCATGATAGTCACAGTAACAGGATGGAGTTTTGTCTTCTAATCCCAGGTGGGTAGAGCTCATCCTCAGGACCACGTAGGATGACCAACACATCCTTCATGACTCGTTCTCTGAGCTGGATGAGATCTGTATGAAAGAGGCTGAAGATGCCGAGTGCAAAGAAATGGCAAGGTAAATCCCTGCTGCCGGCTGCGATGGGAGAGAAGTGCCCATGCTGGCAATACCCTCGGGCTCTGCCTTCTGCTCTCTGGAACACTTTCTGCAGCTGCTGATGGAAGCAGCCTTCTCCTCTTGCCAGCCCAGAGCTTTAGCAATGCAATTGGAGACCTGGAGCTGAAGAGGAGATGAATGACAGTATCAAGTGAAGGATCATGCCCTATGTGGCTACTCTCTCCTTGCACAGCCTCTGAACTGAGGAGCTGCACCACAAATGAAAGGATGCTGCTGGACAATTGTGCCAACAGCATCAAAGACACTGAAGGTAACGCGGGAGCCACATCCCTCTGGGAGTGGCCGAGCTTGGTTTGTCGCATGGCCCTTCACTCCCAAATCAACCTTGCCCAGAAGATGCATCCTTTTTCACAAGTCCCATTGGATCTTTAAATTCTGTAGTCATCATCTCTCTAGTATTGCGAAGGCTGGCTCATTAAGTCAATTCCTAAGGCATCCAAGGAAACATTTGCTTACCACACTTCAGCCTATTAGTCGGCATTTTGTACAGTCCCTAACACTTGGTGGCCTACAGCTGCTAGTCTCGTTTCCTAAGTACTGCTTAGTTATACAAAGAATTCCATAGTCCTGCATTACCTGGGTTAGTTGGAACAGTTCAAGTTTTTGTCCTGCACCTATGGCTAAGCTTTACTAGCCAGAATAGCTAGGCATGCTCACACGAGCGACACCCAAGGTTTTCTGCCTCTCATGCTGGAGTGGCAGTCCTCACCTTCCCTTGGAGGCTTTCTCATAGCCCTCCTAACACTGGGGTTTCTGCTCTTTGTCTTGCACTGACACCTCATCCTTTTCTTGACCCTCACCCTGCCTTAAGCCCATGTCCAGCATGAGCCTTGCCAGCCAAGGCTGTCTGCCTTGCACCGGGTCTTAGCCATTTCAGTCTTCATCAATTCCCAAGACATTCAAAAAACAGGAGAATTGTATTGATGCATTTCTCATGGAAGGAGGAGATGACTCCAGTACAACTTATGAATAGGGGTGGAGACTCCCTAACAGAAAAACAATTTTACAACCTCTACTACTGACAGAACAGAAGTATGCATATGCAACAAACGGTCAAATGCACAAAAACTCCCCAACTTTCCAGATTTTCTTGGTACACTTTCCTGTCTCAAACTCAGCTCTATGTTATTGCTTCATAGTTGTTCCTAAAGCATTTCAATAGGGTTCTGTATATTCCTCCAGGAGAGGCTGCAGCACCTGCACCATGACCTCCCCATCTGGACCGCAGAGGCACAGGGCATACAAGATGCTGTTCTCTGCTCTCACTACCAGCCACCGCTGGGACCCATAGATTGCCTCCAGCCTCTGGAGCAGCCAGGGCAGCATAGGGTCAAGAACATGCTCTTCTTTTTGGAAATGTTCTGCCCAGACCCGGGTAGCAGGCTACCCACAGCCTCTGCCCCTGCAGGCCCCTGCTCAGCTGGGGAAGGTGTCCCTTGCACAGGAAGCGCTCCTGGGCGCTGGCAGCTGTTTCCATCCAGGAGGCCAAGAGATCTTTCTGCCTCTCTCTTGGTCTCTGGTGATTCTCCCTGGGGTGTGATGACACACTCGAGGTATTTTTGTTCCCGCAGAGAAAACCTGACAGACTCTATCAATCTTCTGCAGAGTGGGCACTCTGCTTTCTTCTCTGCCCAACGCAGCATGCAGCCCATGCAGAACTCATGGCCACAGAGTATGGCATAAGCAACACCCTCTTGCTCATCATGACAAATGGGGCAGCTGCACTCTGTCCCCATGGCTCTGTCTGTTCTCCGTGGCCATTCAGGGAGTCCTGAGAAGCTGCTCCCCATCACTGGCACTACCAAAGAATCTCACACACTGCAACAAAATGGAGAAACCTTGGTCTCTTCCTGTCCCAAGGAGCAGATGAAAAAATGCCCAAGCCCCTGGACAAGGATATCCTCCTGACTCCTCAAGCCCTAATGACCTTCTCACTACCACCCTGGGGAGACTCAGCCTTCAAGGTCTTACAGGCATGCTTGACAGGCTGTGACTTTCTTGAGAGCGTGGAAAGATGGTCTCGGGCAGCTGAAATCGTGTAGGGTTGAGACTCCTGTCTGTGAAAAACAGGTGTTGGGATTAAGTGGTTCAACAATTTTGAGGTCCTGAATTTTTAATTAAATCTCTGGAGGCTGGATTTTTCCTTTCTTTCTATCTTTTTTAAGTTCACTCTTGAATCAGAAAATGTTATTCATTGAATGCAGTTTTTATAAGGGGGAGGTTCTCTTCCAAAGTGAACGCTGTGGGCAAAAATTTAATATGGCCTTAGCAGGCACTGCGCACGTCAGCTGGGTATGCTGGTCAAGCATCACCTCTGCAGGTGATCTCTAGGGAAGAGTAGATGCGTGGCTTTGCTCCCCGCTGATGACTCTTAGGGGCTCTAAGAACCTATGCACCCTTGATGACCAGAGCTGCATAAGATATTGCAAGACACTTAAAGAGCAGAATTGCCTTAAACACCAATCACAGAACCACAGAATCGACTAGGTTGGAAAAAAAACCATCTGAGACCATTGAGTCAAACCTATGACTCAACACCACCTTGTCAACCAGACCACAGCACTAAAAGCCATGTGCTATCTTTGCTTAAACACCTCCAGGTGACTCCACCGCCTCCCTGGGAAGCCTATTCCAATGCCCAAAATCACCCTTTCTGTGAAGAATCTTCTTCTCAATGTCCAGTCCCAACTTCCTGTGGTACAGCTTAAGACTTTGTCGGCTTCTCTTGCTGCTTGCCTGGGAGAAGAGACTGACCCCCACTGGGCTATACCCTCCTTTCGGGGACTTATAGAGGTTGGTACGCTCACCCCTGAGCCTTCTCTTCTCCAAGCTAAGCAACCCCAGCTCCCTCAGCTGCTCCTCATAAGACACGTGTCCCAGCCCATTCACTATCCTTGTTGCCCTCCTCTGGACCCATTTGAGCATCTCAACGTCCTTCTTAAACTGAGGAGCCCAGAACTGGACGCAGCACTCAAGGTGCGGCCCCACCAGTGCTGACTACAGGGGAAGAATGACCTCCCCGCTCCTGCTGGCCACACCATTCCTGATCCAGGCCAGGATGCCATTGGCCTTCTTGGCCACCAGAGCGCACCGCTGGCTCACGTTCAGCTGCTGTCTCCAGTACCCCCAGGTCCCTTTTCTGCCTGGGCACTGTCCAGCCACACCAACCCCAGCTTGTGGTGCTGCAGGGCTTGCTGTGATTCAAAGGCACGACCTGGCACTTGGACTTGTGAAACCTCCCATTGTTGGATTCAGCACACCTATCCAGCCTGTCCAGGTCCCTCTGCAGAGTCCTCCTACCCTCTAACAGAGCAGTGCTTGCTCCCAGCTTGGTGTCATCTGCAAGGTGATCCCCTTGTCCGGATCATCAGTGAAGATATTTAAACAAGACTGGTCCCAACACAGACCCCTGGGGGGCTGCACTAAGTGACTAGCCCCCATCTGGATGCAGGACCATTCACCTCCAGTCTCTGGGCCTGGCCATCCAGCCAGTTCTGAACACGGCTCCTGCCCAAGCTGTGGGCTACCAGCTTTTCCAGGAGTGCGCTACGGGAGATGGGGTAAGAGGCTTTGCTGAAGGCCAGGTATACAACATCCACAGCCTTCCCGTCATCCACCTGGCGGGTCAGCTGGTAACAAAGGGAGATCAGGTTGGTTAAAGCACAACCTGCCCCTCCTAAATCCCTGCTGGCTGGGTCTGATCCCTCAGCTGTCCTGTAGGTGCTGCGTTATCGCACTTAAGATGATCTCTTGTTTAACCTTACTGAGTACCAAGGTCAGGCTGACAGGCCTGTAGTTTCCCATGTGCTCCTTATGGCCCTTCTTATGGATGAGCATCACGTTGGCCAGCCCAGTCGTCTTGTTACCCAGGACTGATGGTAAATGATGGAAAGCGTCTTGGTGAGGTCTTCTGCCATCTCCTGCACCACCCTAGGATGAATCCTGTCTGGTCTCATCGACTTGTCAGCATCTAAGTGGCTCACATGGTCACTAACTACTTTCTCCTGGATAACAGGAGAGGCTGTTCTGTTCCCTGCTCCCCATCTACGAGTTCAGGAGGCCAGTTGCCTTGAGGACAACCCGTCTTTTTGTTGAAAACTGAAGCAAAGAAGATGCTCGGGACCTCAGCCTTTTCCTCATCTTTGATAACTATATTCCCTCCCTTATGCAATAAAGATGAGAGGTTCTTGCCCCTCCAAGATGCATTAAGATTATTGAAAGGCTTTGCCCACTGTGACAAACTCTCCAAAGAAGCAACTGCTCATCGGCAGCAACTGAAGCTCCCCCTCCCTGAACATGCCTCTGTGAAACTTGAGCTGTCAGTTAACCCACCCGAGAGGAATGTGAGGTAGGATTGGATGCGCTCTCAGACTAGCAGGAGGAAAATGGATACTGGAGGAGCACTGATACTGGACAGAAAGAACCCACATTCAAAGCCAACAAAGCCACTCTGTTGAAAAGCAACTCTGAGTGGGTAACTGTAGCCAATGAGCATTGATTCCTTTGTTGGCTAAAATGCCTAAAAAGCAAAAAGGTTTGAATACCTGGGGGAACCACACCAGCAAGAAGACCAGGGTGAAGAAAAGATGCAAGAGGATGCTTTCTGGATCCAAGTGCGGTGATAGCTTTCTACTTCAACTGTCTCACTCTTTCTCTCCCTCTGGCCCTCCTCTCTTTCCTATTTCTATCTCTCTACCTCATGCTTACTGTTAAAGAAAATCCATGCTATCGACTTCGGCACATGCCTCTTACCTTCAGGTAGAGGCATGTGCCAATAATCGGATCATAAAAGACGTGCTGGTACAACAGACTGCTGCTGTGAGGGGGTGAGATGTGCAATTGATCCTTGGCCCAGGGATTGGCACTGGAGAAGGCAGATGCAGCTCTTCCCTTCCCTGGAGTGTTTGTGCATTGGTCTTACACGCCACTCCTATGTGGAAGGGAGCAACAGAGGTTCGTCGATGTTCACGGATGGAAAAGAATGGCAAAAAGCAAAAGGGTCCAAAAAAACCTCACCGCTTTTTATTAACAAACTACACACTCAGCATGGCAGTTGGTATATGTTTTGCCACTACCTTCTAATAATAAGACAGAAGACTAAAAGAAAAGAGGGAAGAATAAGGGAAAGAGGAATCGCGTAGGAGAGGAAAGAAGATTAAAGTCCTGGGTCCAGCACCGATCCAGCCAACAGGTGTCCAGGGTCCTGAGAGAATGCCACCCGGCCCCTGTGGTGGTACATTTTTCTAGGTAAGTTTTCCCCATTCTGGGATTAGGTTCCTCACTCTTCGTACAAATGAGTTGGCATGTGCAGCCTAGTATTCTAGACTTTTCTGGAAATGGGCTGGGGGGCTTTGGGTTTGTTTTCTTTTTTTTTTTGTGGTCTTGATTCTCCATCTATTGGTCTTGCTTGCTCCTTGACCCCACTCCTGCACTTAAGCTGTTCTTTATGTTGTGTGGTCACTACAGACTGGAATAGGAACTTCAGCTCCAGAATGGGGCTGGCCTACGTTCAATACAGCTCCCCTTTCCAGGCACATGCTGTTATAACTCGTTTGCTTGATGGCTGTTGGTGTTCAGGGCATAGCAGTGCATGAACTCTTTACTGCTTAGGTTTCTACATGGGCCAAAAAACCCAGTTGCCATCTGATGGGGACAAAAACCATCCTTAGGGCACAGAGCAGAATGAAGGGCTTCACATTTTTGATGACAGGGCAACATCTGCACCCTTCTTTTCTTTTCTCTTGTTTTCCTAGTGTTGTGTTTCTTGAACTTGTTTTTGCAAACTTAAGGTGCCAGATGCTACTCTTCCGCTGTAGACGTACCAATAGCTGTGGGGAAGGCATTGATCTGTACGGAAGGGAGTGTGAAGCCAAATTCTTCCTAGATGAGTATGAAGGGATCCCTGAGTTCAGGGCTGCTTGGGCAAAATCAAGCCAGCGGGATTTTAGAGAATTTGGATGCAAATTTGTCGCAGAGCAGAAAATACAGATCTCCTTTTGAGTTTGCTTCCAATTTAATTCCGTTTAATGCAATTCAAATTAATAGAACTCAGAAGGAAAGGGTTGTGGTCTACTATAGCCTGAACTGCAGCTGGTCCATTTTGCCGTTCAAACAATTTTTCCCTTTAGGTACAGCAAGATCTCCTTCAGCAGATTAAAGAATTGGAGCAGCTTTGCCCGAGGAACTGGACAGGGTTGAGTTGGTCTTGGAGGTAGTGTCTGCAGGGGGGTTGAGGTGTAGGCTGGTGCTGGCGTAATTCCTGGTACTGGCCTTCTTCCCACTGTAGTCCGGATCCAGTTGTAGTAGTACTGAGTGGAGCTGGAGACTGCAGGCCGTTTAGGTCTAGCACAGCCTACTCCCCAGCTGGTCACACCAATTTGCCAGAAGAAGCCGGCATGCTTATCTTGGCAGACAAGAGGCCCCCCGCTGTCACCCTGGAGCAGAGCAGAGAGGATTAAGGTGCCTCTGTGTGCCCCTGTCAGCAGTCGGAGTTGGTTGCTTTACTCTCTTCAGCCCCTGCCAGAAGAACTGGACTCCTGGCTGAGCAAGGCCCTGCTCAAGTGCTGGAACCTGTAGAACCTCAGCACCCTTGGGAGCAGGTTGGGGGCCTGTCAGGTGAGGCTCTCTGTCTCCCCTGTGCTTGGATGCTTCAGGGTTAGCATCTGGACCCCACAGAGCAAGGACCCACGGATGGGAAAGGGGGCAGAAGCTTCAGCGGCAGTGCAGAGCTGGGGCTGGGAGAGCAACTGGTCAGGGAAAGCACGCGCTGGGCTGTGCTTGGGTGCTGGGATGAGGCTGCCTACACTGCTGGGGGCTGGGGGACTCGGCATGCTCCTACCTGGCAGGTGCCAACGCCGCCCTGGCCAGCACACACGTGGAAGTCATAGATGTACCCATGCAGCCACTCACTACTGTTGCAGAGCTGGTTAGGGACCACTTGCACCTTGGCCTGCTGCAGGATATCTCTACCTGAAGCTGTGAGCAGAGAAAGGAATGAGCTCCCAGCAGCTCTTTGCCCGTGTGTTGAAGTTTTTCCCTAGAGGCTTGCTGGCCTCTAGAGAGGTGTTGGGAGTGCTGTGTCGCTGCTGTGTGGCATTGGGCAGCAGGCCAGGCCAGAGGCATATGTCCCACGGCCTAACTCTGCTGTCAGGAAGGCCCAGCCGTCTCTCCCTGGTGGGCCAAGCTTGCCCTCAGGGTCCAGATCCTTTATGGGAACTCACTCACATTTCACGATTCTGTCACCCCAGCCAGCAACGTAACAGTTTTTCAGCTCCGACACTTTCACTGCAGGACCAGGCAGGCAGGCGGTCTGAATGGTGGAGCTGCACTGGACTGGCCGATCCAGTTCCAGCAAGGCGATGTCGTTATACTCAAGGTCAGGGATGTATTTTTCATGAATAATCAGCCGCTTAATCCGGCGCACTTCCACACCAGGGCCCGACTGGCCCAACGAGGTGGCCCCAAGAACGATGGCCCACTCGCTGATGGGACTGGAAGGCAGATGGAGAGAGGGGTGAGGGCGAGTAGAATCACGTGCTGTAACACCCCAGCCCTTCCTGCCTTCTGCTTCCTGAGGCAGAGAGGAAAACAGCACTCCACAGAGTGAAAGTAGGCTTGAGCTATATTGAGCTGCAGGCTGCTAGGAAGCGGTGGCATGAACCCAGTCGTCTCCCTGAGCAGTCTCTCAGCTGGGCCCTGCAATGTCCTGGCACTAGGCACATGCAAGGAAATGGGATGGGAATAGCATGCACTGGTGGTGTGGGGATATCCCTGTGCCCAGGTCCGACTTACTTTGTGATGTTGACAAAGCAGTGGGCAGCTGAGAGCAGCCACTTTGCGCTGATGAGGGTCCCTCCACAGATATGCACAGATACCGGTGGTTTCCAGACGCAGCGGATACTGGCGATCCCAGCCCAGGCCCCAGACCCTGGCATGACATCTGTGCCACCCACAACGCGTGATGAGCTGAAGGTAGTACCCATGGGCCGCAGCCCACAAGTCTGTCTGGAAGCAGAAAGTCGTTAGTGTCCCATGAGAAGGCCTGCTGCTGTGCTGAAGGTCAGCCAGCTTCCCTCCTCACAAGGCTCTGGTTGCAAAGCCAGCAGGGAGCTGCCTGGGATGTCCACATGTTTGCCCATTTCTGCTTTAGCCCCTTAGACAACTGGTGCCAGCAGCCTGGCCAGTGGTGATAAACGGAGACTCCCACCTACTTTGGGAACTGCTGTGGCCACAGGTGGCAAGCGGGTACCCACAGGGAAGCCCCTAAGCCTTTGCCCGGGCCCCCAAAGAGCCTGAGGCTACTTACCCACAGGCGCCATGTGCAGGCCCGCACAGAGCCACTAGGATGAGGATGCACAACAAAATCATTGCTGTCACAGCTGCAAGTCAGCTGCAAGGAGAGAGAGCTTGACACCTCCAGGGCAGCTGCCAACGTAATGCCAACAGAATTTGCTTTGCCGCAGTGCCCTCGGCCCTAGGCCTGATGTCACAGAGGGACTGGTTCCATGTTCCAGACACGGTGCTGGCCGCTGCAGGCAGGGGGGAAGGGCAATTTAGAGGCCTAAAACCACAGAAAGGTCTGGATTGGAAGGTACCTTAAGGACTGACTAGTTTCAAACCCCAACCATGCACACAGAGGCCTTCCACTACACCAGGTTGCTCAGAGTCCCATCCAAGCTGGCCTCAAATGGTAAAAGGAATGGGGCATCCACAGCTTCTCTGGGAAACATGTGCCACTCTTGTGCTAATGATACAAGATTTTGCTTGACATCCAAAACTACAGAATTGGCAGTAACAACAATTCAAAGCAACACACATTCTGATTTTTAAAAAGTTTGTGACATTGCAGGACTACTACTGTAGCAATCCACATCACTCACTAATCTCCTTGGGGCTATATGGGCACTGCATAAGATCTTCTTCAGGCTAGCTGTGCTAGCCGTTCTGAGAGAAAGTGGCATTGTTTAGCAAGACCGCCTTTTTCCAGACCTTTTGTGACTTTTTTTTTTTTTTCTTTTTTCTTTTTTTTTTTTTAAATTTCAGGCCATTTAAGCGCATAATTTAGCTAAATGCATCTTCCTTAGAGGGATCCTGCCTTTGAAAATGGAAGTGTGGGAGAAGAAAGCAGTCTATCCTTATGCAGAGGTGAAACAGGTGTTTCTCTTCCATGGCTCTGGGCAAGCCTGCACAGACCTAAGGGTAAGGGCCTAGCCCAGTGTTTATGGCTGACCTGGTACACCCCTGATGCCCGCTTTGACTGTGAGCATGCTAGTCACAGTAACAGGATGGAGTTTTGTCTTCTAATCCCAGGTGGGTAGAGCTCATCCTCAGGACCACGTAGGATGACCAACACATCCTTCATGACTCGTTCTCTGAGCTGGATGAGATCTGTATGAAAGAGGCTGAAGATGCCGAGTGCAAAGAAATGGCAAGGTAAATCCCTGCTGCCGGCTGCGATGGGAGAGAAGTACCCATGCTGGCAATACCCTCGGGCTCTGCCTTCTGCTCTCTGGAACACTTTCTGCAGCTGCTGATGGAAGCAGCCTTCTCCTCTTGCCAGCCCAGAGCTTTAGCAATGCAATTGGAGACCTGGAGCTGAAGAGGAGATGAATGACAGTATCAAGTGAAGGATCATGCCCTATGTGGCTACTCTCTCCTTGCACAGCCTCTGAACTGAGGAGCTGCACCACAAATGAAAGGATGCTGCTGGACAATTGTGCCAACAGCATCAAAGACACTGAAGGTAACGCGGGAGCCACATCCCTCTGGGAGTGGCCGAGCTTGGTTTGTCGCATGGCCCTTCACTCCCAAATCAACCTTGCCCCGAAGATGCATCCTTTTTCACAAGTCCCATTGGATCTTTAAATTCTGTAGTCATCATCTCTCTAGTATTGCGAAGGCTGGCTCATTAAGTCAATTCCTAAGGCATCCAAGGAAACATTTGCTTACCACACTTCAGCCTATTAGTCGGCATTTTGTACAGTCCCTAACACTTGGTGGCCTACAGCTGCTAGTCTCGTTTCCTAAGTACTGCTTAGTTATACAAAGAATTCCATAGTCCTGCATTACCTGGGTTAGTTGGAACAGTTCAAGTTTTTGTCCTGCACCTATGGCTAAGCTTTACTAGCCAGAATAGCTAGGCATGCTCACACGAGCGACACCCAAGGTTTTCTGCCTCTCATGCTGGAGTGGCAGTCCTCACCTTCCCTTGGAGGCTTTCTCATAGCCCTCCTAACACTGGGGTTTCTGCTCTTTGTCTTGCACTGACACCTCATCCTTTTCTTGACCCTCACCCTGCCTTAAGCCCATGTCCAGCATGAGCCTTGCCAGCCAAGGCTGTCTGCCTTGCACCGGGTCTTAGCCATTTCAGTCTTCATCAATTCCCAAGACATTCAAAAAACAGGAGAATTGTATTGATGCATTTCTCATGGAAGGAGGAGATGACTCCAGTACAACTTATGAATAGGGGTGGAGACTCCCTAACAGAAAAACAATTTTACAACCTCTACTACTGACAGAACAGAAGTATGCATATGCAACAAACGGTCAAATGCACAAAAACTCCCCAACTTTCCAGATTTTCTTGGTACACTTTCCTGTCTCAAACTCAGCTCTATGTTATTGCTTCATAGTTGTTCCTAAAGCATTTCAATAGGGTTCTGTATATTCCTCCAGGAGAGGCTGCAGCACCTGCACCATGACCTCCCCATCTGGACCGCAGAGGCACAGGGCATACAAGATGCTGTTCTCTGCTCTCACTACCAGCCACCGCTGGGACCCATAGATTGCCTCCAGCCTCTGGAGCAGCCAGGGCAGCATAGGGTCAAGAACATGCTCTTCTTTTTGGAAATGTTCTGCCCAGACCCGGGTAGCAGGCTACCCACAGCCTCTGCCCCTGCAGGCCCCTGCTCAGCTGGGGAAGGTGTCCCTTGCACAGGAAGCGCTCCTGGGCGCTGGCAGCTGTTTCCATCCAGGAGGCCAAGAGATCTTTCTGCCTCTCTCTTGGTCTCTGGTGATTCTCCCTGGGGTGTGATGACACACTCGAGGTATTTTTGTTCCCGCAGAGAAAACCTGACAGACTCTATCAATCTTCTGCAGAGTGGGCACTCTGCTTTCTTCTCTGCCCAACGCAGCATGCAGCCCATGCAGAACTCATGGCCACAGAGTATGGCATAAGCAACACCCTCTTGCTCATCATGACAAATGGGGCAGCTGCACTCTGTCCCCATGGCTCTGTCTGTTCTCCGTGGCCATTCAGGGAGTCCTGAGAAGCTGCTCCCCATCACTGGCACTACCAAAGAATCTCACACACTGCAACAAAATGGAGAAACCTTGGTCTCTTCCTGTCCCAAGGAGCAGATGAAAAAATGCCCAAGCCCCTGGACAAGGATATCCTCCTGACTCCTCAAGCCCTAATGACCTTCTCACTACCACCCTGGGGAGACTCAGCCTTCAAGGTCTTACAGGCATGCTTGACAGGCTGTGACTTTCTTGAGAGCGTGGAAAGATGGTCTCGGGCAGCTGAAATCGTGTAGGGTTGAGACTCCTGTCTGTGAAAAACAGGTGTTGGGATTAAGTGGTTCAACAATTTTGAGGTCCTGAATTTTTAATTAAATCTCTGGAGGCTGGATTTTTCCTTTCTTTCTATCTTTTTTAAGTTCACTCTTGAATCAGAAAATGTTATTCATTGAATGCAGTTTTTATAAGGGGGAGGTTCTCTTCCAAAGTGAACGCTGTGGGCAAAAATTTAATATGGCCTTAGCAGGCACTGCGCACGTCAGCTGGGTATGCTGGTCAAGCATCACCTCTGCAGGTGATCTCTAGGGAAGAGTAGATGCGTGGCTTTGCTCCCCGCTGATGACTCTTAGGGGCTCTAAGAACCTATGCACCCTTGATGACCAGAGCTGCATAAGATATTGCAAGACACTTAAAGAGCAGAATTGCCTTAAACACCAATCACAGAACCACAGAATCGACTAGGTTGGAAAAAAAACCATCTGAGACCATTGAGTCAAACCTATGACTCAACACCACCTTGTCAACCAGACCACAGCACTAAAAGCCATGTGCTATCTTTGCTTAAACACCTCCAGGTGACTCCACCGCCTCCCTGGGAAGCCTATTCCAATGCCCAAAATCACCCTTTCTGTGAAGAATCTTCTTCTCAATGTCCAGTCCCAACTTCCTGTGGTACAGCTTAAGACTTTGTCGGCTTCTCTTGCTGCTTGCCTGGGAGAAGAGACTGACCCCCACTGGGCTATACCCTCCTTTCGGGGACTTATAGAGGTTGGTACGCTCACCCCTGAGCCTTCTCTTCTCCAAGCTAAGCAACCCCAGCTCCCTCAGCTGCTCCTCATAAGACACGTGTCCCAGCCCATTCACTATCCTTGTTGCCCTCCTCTGGACCCATTTGAGCATCTCAACGTCCTTCTTAAACTGAGGAGCCCAGAACTGGACGCAGCACTCAAGGTGCGGCCCCACCAGTGCTGACTACAGGGGAAGAATGACCTCCCCGCTCCTGCTGGCCACACCATTCCTGATCCAGGCCAGGATGCCATTGGCCTTCTTGGCCACCAGAGCGCACCGCTGGCTCACGTTCAGCTGCTGTCTCCAGTACCCCCAGGTCCCTTTTCTGCCTGGGCACTGTCCAGCCACACCAACCCCAGCTTGTGGTGCTGCAGGGCTTGCTGTGATTCAAAGGCACGACCTGGCACTTGGACTTGTGAAACCTCCCATTGTTGGATTCAGCACACCTATCCAGCCTGTCCAGGTCCCTCTGCAGAGTCCTCCTACCCTCTAACAGAGCAGTGCTTGCTCCCAGCTTGGTGTCATCTGCAAGGTGATCCCCTTGTCCGGATCATCAGTGAAGATATTTAAACAAGACTGGTCCCAACACAGACCCCTGGGGGGCTGCACTAAGTGACTAGCCCCCATCTGGATGCAGGACCATTCACCTCCAGTCTCTGGGCCTGGCCATCCAGCCAGTTCTGAACACGGCTCCTGCCCAAGCTGTGGGCTACCAGCTTTTCCAGGAGTGCGCTACGGGAGATGGGGTAAGAGGCTTTGCTGAAGGCCAGGTATACAACATCCACAGCCTTCCCGTCATCCACCTGGCGGGTCAGCTGGTAACAAAGGGAGATCAGGTTGGTTAAAGCACAACCTGCCCCTCCTAAATCCCTGCTGGCTGGGTCTGATCCCTCAGCTGTCCTGTAGGTGCTGCGTTATCGCACTTAAGATGATCTCTTGTTTAACCTTACTGAGTACCAAGGTCAGGCTGACAGGCCTGTAGTTTCCCATGTGCTCCTTATGGCCCTTCTTATGGATGAGCATCACGTTGGCCAGCCCAGTCGTCTTGTTACCCAGGACTGATGGTAAATGATGGAAAGCGTCTTGGTGAGGTCTTCTGCCATCTCCTGCACCACCCTAGGATGAATCCTGTCTGGTCTCATCGACTTGTCAGCATCTAAGTGGCTCACATGGTCACTAACTACTTTCTCCTGGATAACAGGAGAGGCTGTTCTGTTCCCTGCTCCCCATCTACGAGTTCAGGAGGCCAGTTGCCTTGAGGACAACCCGTCTTTTTGTTGAAAACTGAAGCAAAGAAGATGCTCGGGACCTCAGCCTTTTCCTCATCTTTGATAACTATATTCCCTCCCTTATGCAATAAAGATGAGAGGTTCTTGCCCCTCCAAGATGCATTAAGATTATTGAAAGGCTTTGCCCACTGTGACAAACTCTCCAAAGAAGCAACTGCTCATCGGCAGCAACTGAAGCTCCCCCTCCCTGAACATGCCTCTGTGAAACTTGAGCTGTCAGTTAACCCACCCGAGAGGAATGTGAGGTAGGATTGGATGCGCTCTCAGACTAGCAGGAGGAAAATGGATACTGGAGGAGCACTGATACTGGACAGAAAGAACCCACATTCAAAGCCAACAAAGCCACTCTGTTGAAAAGCAACTCTGAGTGGGTAACTGTAGCCAATGAGCATTGATTCCTTTGTTGGCTAAAATGCCTAAAAAGCAAAAAGGTTTGAATACCTGGGGGAACCACACCAGCAAGAAGACCAGGGTGAAGAAAAGATGCAAGAGGATGCTTTCTGGATCCAAGTGCGGTGATAGCTTTCTACTTCAACTGTCTCACTCTTTCTCTCCCTCTGGCCCTCCTCTCTTTCCTATTTCTATCTCTCTACCTCATGCTTACTGTTAAAGAAAATCCATGCTATCGACTTCGGCACATGCCTCTTACCTTCAGGTAGAGGCATGTGCCAATAACCGGATCATAAAAGACGTGCTGGTACAACAGACTGCTGCTGTGAGGGGGTGAGATGTGCAATTGATCCTTGGCCCAGGGATTGGCACTGGAGAAGGCAGATGCAGCTCTTCCCTTCCCTGGAGTGTTTGTGCATTGGTCTTACACGCCACTCCTATGTGGAAGGGAGCAACAGAGGTTCGTCGATGTTCACGGATGGAAAAGAATGGCAAAAAGCAAAAAGGTCCAAAAAAACCTCACCGCTTTTTATTAACAAACTACACACTCAGCATGGCAGTTGGTATATGTTTTGCCACTACCTTCTAATAATAAGACAGAAGACTAAAAGAAAAGAGGGAAGAATAAGGGAAAGAGGAATCGCGTAGGAGAGGAAAGAAGATTAAAGTCCTGGGTCCAGCACCGATCCAGCCAACAGGTGTCCAGGGTCCTGAGAGAATGCCACCCGGCCCCTGTGGTGGTACATTTTTCTAGGTAAGTTTTCCCCATTCTGGGATTAGGTTCCTCACTCTTCGTACAAATGAGTTGGCATGTGCAGCCTAGTATTCTAGACTTTTCTGGAAATGGGCTGGGGGGCTTTGGGTTTGTTTTCTTTTTTTTTTTGTGGTCTTGATTCTCCATCTATTGGTCTTGCTTGCTCCTTGACCCCACTCCTGCACTTAAGCTGTTCTTTATGTTGTGTGGTCACTACAGACTGGAATAGGAACTTCAGCTCCAGAATGGGGCTGGCCTACGTTCAATACAGCTCCCCTTTCCAGGCACATGCTGTTATAACTCGTTTGCTTGATGGCTGTTGGTGTTCAGGGCATAGCAGTGCATGAACTCTTTACTGCTTAGGTTTCTACATGGGCCAAAAAACCCAGTTGCCATCTGATGGGGACAAAAACCATCCTTAGGGCACAGAGCAGAATGAAGGGCTTCACATTTTTGATGACAGGGCAACATCTGCACCCTTCTTTTCTTTTCTCTTGTTTTCCTAGTGTTGTGTTTCTTGAACTTGTTTTTGCAAACTTAAGGTGCCAGATGCTACTCTTCCGCTGTAGACGTACCAATAGCTGTGGGGAAGGCATTGATCTGTACGGAAGGGAGTGTGAAGCCAAATTCTTCCTAGATGAGTATGAAGGGATCCCTGAGTTCAGGGCTGCTTGGGCAAAATCAAGCCAGCGGGATTTTAGAGAATTTGGATGCAAATTTGTCGTAGAGCAGAAAATACAGATCTCCTTTTGAGTTTGCTTCCAATTTAATTCCGTTTAATGCAATTCAAATTAATAGAACTCAGAAGGAAAGGGTTGTGGTCTACTATAGCCTGAACTGCAGCTGGTCCATTTTGCCGTTCAAACAATTTTTCCCTTTAGGTACAGCAAGATCTCCTTCAGCAGATTAAAGAATTGGAGCAGCTTTGCCCGAGGAACTGGACAGGGTTGAGTTGGTCTTGGAGGTAGTGTCTGCAGGGGGGTTGAGGTGTAGGCTGGTGCTGGCGTAATTCCTGGTACTGGCCTTCTTCCCACTGTAGTCCGGATCCAGTTGTAGTAGTACTGAGTGGAGCTGGAGACTGCAGGCCGTTTAGGTCTAGCACAGCCTACTCCCCAGCTGGTCACACCAATTTGCCAGAAGAAGCCGGCATGCTTATCTTGGCAGACAAGAGGCCCCCCGCTGTCACCCTGGAGCAGAGCAGAGAGGATTAAGGTGCCTCTGTGTGCCCCTGTCAGCAGTCGGAGTTGGTTGCTTTACTCTCTTCAGCCCCTGCCAGAAGAACTGGACTCCTGGCTGAGCAAGGCCCTGCTCAAGTGCTGGAACCTGTAGAACCTCAGCACCCTTGGGAGCAGGTTGGGGGCCTGTCAGGTGAGGCTCTCTGTCTCCCCTGTGCTTGGATGCTTCAGGGTTAGCATCTGGACCCCACAGAGCAAGGACCCACGGATGGGAAAGGGGGCAGAAGCTTCAGCGGCAGTGCAGAGCTGGGGCTGGGAGAGCAACTGGTCAGGGAAAGCACGCGCTGGGCTGTGCTTGGGTGCTGGGATGAGGCTGCCTACACTGCTGGGGGCTGGGGGACTCGGCATGCTCCTACCTGGCAGGTGCCAACGCCGCCCTGGCCAGCACACACGTGGAAGTCATAGATGTACCCATGCAGCCACTCACTACTGTTGCAGAGCTGGTTAGGGACCACTTGCACCTTGGCCTGCTGCAGGATATCTCTACCTGAAGCTGTGAGCAGAGAAAGGAATGAGCTCCCAGCAGCTCTTTGCCCGTGTGTTGAAGTTTTTCCCTAGAGGCTTGCTGGCCTCTAGAGAGGTGTTGGGAGTGCTGTGTCGCTGCTGTGTGGCATTGGGCAGCAGGCCAGGCCAGAGGCATATGTCCCACGGCCTAACTCTGCTGTCAGGAAGGCCCAGCCGTCTCTCCCTGGTGGGCCAAGCTTGCCCTCAGGGTCCAGATCCTTTATGGGAACTCACTCACATTTCACGATTCTGTCACCCCAGCCAGCAACGTAACAGTTTTTCAGCTCCGACACTTTCACTGCAGGACCAGGCAGGCAGGCGGTCTGAATGGTGGAGCTGCACTGGACTGGCCGATCCAGTTCCAGCAAGGCGATGTCGTTATACTCAAGGTCAGGGATGTATTTTTCATGAATAATCAGCCGCTTAATCCGGCGCACTTCCACACCAGGGCCCGACTGGCCCAACGAGGTGGCCCCAAGAACGATGGCCCACTCGCTGATGGGACTGGAAGGCAGATGGAGAGAGGGGTGAGGGCGAGTAGAATCACGTGCTGTAACACCCCAGCCCTTCCTGCCTTCTGCTTCCTGAGGCAGAGAGGAAAACAGCACTCCACAGAGTGAAAGTAGGCTTGAGCTATATTGAGCTGCAGGCTGCTAGGAAGCGGTGGCATGAACCCAGTCGTCTCCCTGAGCAGTCTCTCAGCTGGGCCCTGCAATGTCCTGGCACTAGGCACATGCAAGGAAATGGGATGGGAATAGCATGCACTGGTGGTGTGGGGATATCCCTGTGCCCAGGTCCGACTTACTTTGTGATGTTGACAAAGCAGTGGGCAGCTGAGAGCAGCCACTTTGCGCTGATGAGGGTCCCTCCACAGATATGCACAGATACCGGTGGTTTCCAGACGCAGCGGATACTGGCGATCCCAGCCCAGGCCCCAGACCCTGGCATGACATCTGTGCCACCCACAACGCGTGATGAGCTGAAGGTAGTACCCATGGGCCGCAGCCCACAAGTCTGTCTGGAAGCAGAAAGTCGTTAGTGTCCCATGAGAAGGCCTGCTGCTGTGCTGAAGGTCAGCCAGCTTCCCTCCTCACAAGGCTCTGGTTGCAAAGCCAGCAGGGAGCTGCCTGGGATGTCCACATGTTTGCCCATTTCTGCTTTAGCCCCTTAGACAACTGGTGCCAGCAGCCTGGCCAGTGGTGATAAACGGAGACTCCCACCTACTTTGGGAACTGCTGTGGCCACAGGTGGCAAGCGGGCACCCACAGGGAAGCCCCTAAGCCTTTGCCCGGGCCCCCAAAGAGCCTGAGGCTACTTACCCACAGGCGCCATGTGCAGGCCCGCACAGAGCCACTAGGATGAGGATGCACAACAAAATCATTGCTGTCACAGCTGCAAGTCAGCTGCAAGGAGAGAGAGCTTGACACCTCCAGGGCAGCTGCCAACGTAATGCCAACAGAATTTGCTTTGCCGCAGTGCCCTCGGCCCTAGGCCTGATGTCACAGAGGGACTGGTTCCATGTTCCAGACACGGTGCTGGCCGCTGCAGGCAGGGGGGAAGGGCAATTTAGAGGCCTAAAACCACAGAAAGGTCTGGATTGGAAGGTACCTTAAGGACTGACTAGTTTCAAACCCCAACCATGCACACAGAGGCCTTCCACTACACCAGGTTGCTCAGAGTCCCATCCAAGCTGGCCTCAAATGGTAAAAGGAATGGGGCATCCACAGCTTCTCTGGGAAACATGTGCCACTCTTGTGCTAATGATACAAGATTTTGCTTGACATCCAAAACTACAGAATTGGCAGTAACAACAATTCAAAGCAACACACATTCTGATTTTTAAAAAGTTTGTGACATTGCAGGACTACTACTGTAGCAATCCACATCACTCACTAATCTCCTTGGGGCTATATGGGCACTGCATAAGATCTTCTTCAGGCTAGCTGTGCTAGCCGTTCTGAGAGAAAGTGGCATTGTTTAGCAAGACCGCCTTTTTCCAGACCTTTTGTGACTTTTTTTTTTTTTCTTTTTTCTTTTTTTTTTTTTAAATTTCAGGCCATTTAAGCGCATAATTTAGCTAAATGCATCTTCCTTAGAGGGATCCTGCCTTTGAAAATGGAAGTGTGGGAGAAGAAAGCAGTCTATCCTTATGCAGAGGTGAAACAGGTGTTTCTCTTCCATGGCTCTGGGCAAGCCTGCACAGACCTAAGGGTAAGGGCCTAGCCCAGTGTTTATGGCTGACCTGGTACACCCCTGATGCCCGCTTTGACTGTGAGCATGATAGTCACAGTAACAGGATGGAGTTTTGTCTTCTAATCCCAGGTGGGTAGAGCTCATCCTCAGGACCACGTAGGATGACCAACACATCCTTCATGACTCGTTCTCTGAGCTGGATGAGATCTGTATGAAAGAGGCTGAAGATGCCGAGTGCAAAGAAATGGCAAGGTAAATCCCTGCTGCCGGCTGCGATGGGAGAGAAGTACCCATGCTGGCAATACCCTCGGGCTCTGCCTTCTGCTTTCTGGAACACTTTCTGCAGCTGCTGATGGAAGCAGCCTTCTCCTCTTGCCAGCCCAGAGCTTTAGCAATGCAATTGGAGACCTGGAGCTGAAGAGGAGATGAATGACAGTATCAAGTGAAGGATCATGCCCTATGTGGCTACTCTCTCCTTGCACAGCCTCTGAACTGAGGAGCTGCACCACAAATGAAAGGATGCTGCTGGACAATTGTGCCAACAGCATCAAAGACACTGAAGGTAACGCGGGAGCCACATCCCTCTGGGAGTGGCCGAGCTTGGTTTGTCGCATGGCCCTTCACTCCCAAATCAACCTTGCCCAGAAGATGCATCCTTTTTCACAAGTCCCATTGGATCTTTAAATTCTGTAGTCATCATCTCTCTAGTATTGCGAAGGCTGGCTCATTAAGTCAATTCCTAAGGCATCCAAGGAAACATTTGCTTACCACACTTCAGCCTATTAGTCGGCATTTTGTACAGTCCCTAACACTTGGTGGCCTACAGCTGCTAGTCTCGTTTCCTAAGTACTGCTTAGTTATACAAAGAATTCCATAGTCCTGCATTACCTGGGTTAGTTGGAACAGTTCAAGTTTTTGTCCTGCACCTATGGCTAAGCTTTACTAGCCAGAATAGCTAGGCATGCTCACACGAGCGACACCCAAGGTTTTCTGCCTCTCATGCTGGAGTGGCAGTCCTCACCTTCCCTTGGAGGCTTTCTCATAGCCCTCCTAACACTGGGGTTTCTGCTCTTTGTCTTGCACTGACACCTCATCCTTTTCTTGACCCTCACCCTGCCTTAAGCCCATGTCCAGCATGAGCCTTGCCAGCCAAGGCTGTCTACCTTGCACCGGGTCTTAGCCATTTCAGTCTTCATCAATTCCCAAGACATTCAAAAAACAGGAGAATTGTATTGATGCATTTCTCATGGAAGGAGGAGATGACTCCAGTACAACTTATGAATAGGGGTGGAGACTCCCTAACAGAAAAACAATTTTACAACCTCTACTACTGACAGAACAGAAGTATGCATATGCAACAAACGGTCAAATGCACAAAAACTCCCCAACTTTCCAGATTTTCTTGGTACACTTTCCTGTCTCAAACTCAGCTCTATGTTATTGCTTCATAGTTGTTCCTAAAGCATTTCAATAGGGTTCTGTATATTCCTCCAGGAGAGGCTGCAGCACCTGCACCATGACCTCCCCATCTGGACCGCAGAGGCACAGGGCATACAAGATGCTGTTCTCTGCTCTCACTACCAGCCACCGCTGGGACCCATAGATTGCCTCCAGCCTCTGGAGCAGCCAGGGCAGCATAGGGTCAAGAACATGCTCTTCTTTTTGGAAATGTTCTGCCCAGACCCGGGTAGCAGGCTACCCACAGCCTCTGCCCCTGCAGGCCCCTGCTCAGCTGGGGAAGGTGTCCCTTGCACAGGAAGCGCTCCTGGGCGCTGGCAGCTGTTTCCATCCAGGAGGCCAAGAGATCTTTCTGCCTCTCTCTTGGTCTCTGGTGATTCTCCCTGGGGTGTGATGACACACTCGAGGTATTTTTGTTCCCGCAGAGAAAACCTGACAGACTCTATCAATCTTCTGCAGAGTGGGCACTCTGCTTTCTTCTCTGCCCAACGCAGCATGCAGCCCATGCAGAACTCATGGCCACAGAGTATGGCATAAGCAACACCCTCTTGCTCATCATGACAAATGGGGCAGCTGCACTCTGTCCCCATGGCTCTGTCTGTTCTCCGTGGCCATTCAGGGAGTCCTGAGAAGCTGCTCCCCATCACTGGCACTACCAAAGAATCTCACACACTGCAACAAAATGGAGAAACCTTGGTCTCTTCCTGTCCCAAGGAGCAGATGAAAAAATGCCCAAGCCCCTGGACAAGGATATCCTCCTGACTCCTCAAGCCCTAATGACCTTCTCACTACCACCCTGGGGAGACTCAGCCTTCAAGGTCTTACAGGCATGCTTGACAGGCTGTGACTTTCTTGAGAGCGTGGAAAGATGGTCTGGGGCAGCTGAAATCGTGTAGGGTTGAGACTCCTGTCTGTGAAAAACAGGTGTTGGGATTAAGTGGTTCAACAATTTGGAGGTCCTGAATTTTTAATTAAATCTCTGGAGGCTGGATTTTTCCTTTCTTTCTATCTTTTTTAAGTTCACTCTTGAATCAGAAAATGTTATTCATTGAATGCAGTTTTTATAAGGGGGAGGTTCTCTTCCAAAGTGAACGCTGTGGGCAAAAATTTAATATGGCCTTAGCAGGCACTGCGCACGTCAGCTGGGTATGCTGGTCAAGCATCACCTCTGCAGGTGATCTCTAGGGAAGAGTAGATGCGTGGCTTTGCTCCCCGCTGATGACTCTTAGGGGCTCTAAGAACCTATGCACCCTTGATGACCAGAGCTGCATAAGATATTGCAAGACACTTAAAGAGCAGAATTGCCTTAAACACCAATCACAGAACCACAGAATCGACTAGGTTGGAAAAAAACCATCTGAGACCATTGAGTCAAACCTATGACTCAACACCACCTTGTCAACCAGACCACAGCACTAAAAGCCATGTGCTATCTTTGCTTAAACACCTCCAGGTGACTCCACCGCCTCCCTGGGAAGCCTATTCCAATGCCCAAAATCACCCTTTCTGTGAAGAATCTTCTTCTCAATGTCCAGTCCCAACTTCCTGTGGTACAGCTTAAGACTTTGTCGGCTTCTCTTGCTGCTTGCCTGGGAGAAGAGACTGACCCCCACTGGGCTATACCCTCCTTTCGGGGACTTATAGAGGTTGGTACGCTCACCCCTGAGCCTTCTCTTCTCCAAGCTAAGCAACCCCAGCTCCCTCAGCTGCTCCTCATAAGACACGTGTCCCAGCCCATTCACTATCCTTGTTGCCCTCCTCTGGACCCATTTGAGCATCTCAACGTCCTTCCTAAACTGAGGAGCCCAGAACTGGACGCAGCACTCAAGGTGCGGCCCCACCAGTGCTGACTACAGGGGAAGAATGACCTCCCCGCTCCTGCTGGCCACACCATTCCTGATCCAGGCCAGGATGCCATTGGCCTTCTTGGCCACCAGAGCGCACCGCTGGCTCACGTTCAGCTGCTGTCTCCAGTACCCCCCAGGTCCCTTTTCTGCCTGGGCACTGTCCAGCCACACCAACCCCAGCTTGTGGTGCTGCAGGGCTTGCTGTGATTCAAAGGCACGACCTGGCACTTGGACTTGTGAAACCTCCCATTGTTGGATTCAGCACACCTATCCAGCCTGTCCAGGTCCCTCTGCAGAGTCCTCCTACCCTCTAACAGAGCAGTGCTTGCTCCCAGCTTGGTGTCATCTGCAAGGTGATCCCCTTGTCCGGATCATCAGTGAAGATATTTAAACAAGACTGGTCCCAACACAGACCCCTGGGGGGCTGCACTAAGTGACTAGCCCCCATCTGGATGCAGGACCATTGACCTCCAGTCTCTGGGCCTGGCCATCCAGCCAGTTCTGAACACGGCTCCTGCCCAAGCTGTGGGCTACCAGCTTTTCCAGGAGTGCGCTACGGGAGATGGGGTAAGAGGCTTTGCTGAAGGCCAGGTATACAACATCCACAGCCTTCCCGTCATCCACCTGGCGGGTCAGCTGGTAACAAAGGGAGATCAGGTTGGTTAAAGCACAACCTGCCCCTCCTAAATCCCTGCTGGCTGGGTCTGATCCCTCAGCTGTCCTGTAGGTGCTGCGTTATCGCACTTAAGATGATCTCTTGTTTAACCTTACTGAGTACCAAGGTCAGGCTGACAGGCCTGTAGTTTCCCATGTGCTCCTTATGGCCCTTCTTATGGATGAGCATCACGTTGGCCAGCCCAGTCGTCTTGTTACCCAGGACTGATGGTAAATGATGGAAAGCGTCTTGGTGAGGTCTTCTGCCATCTCCTGCACCACCCTAGGATGAATCCTGTCTGGTCTCATCGACTTGTCAGCATCTAAGTGGCTCACATGGTCACTAACTACTTTCTCCTGGATAACAGGAGAGGCTGTTCTGTTCCCTGCTCCCCATCTACGAGTTCAGGAGGCCAGTTGCCTTGAGGACAACCCGTCTTTTTGTTGAAAACTGAAGCAAAGAAGATGCTCGGGACCTCAGCCTTTTCCTCATCTTTGATAACTATATTCCCTCCCTTATGCAATAAAGATGAGAGGTTCTTGCCCCTCCAAGATGCATTAAGATTATTGAAAGGCTTTGCCCACTGTGACAAACTCTCCAAAGAAGCAACTGCTCATCGGCAGCAACTGAAGCTCCCCCTCCCTGAACATGCCTCTGTGAAACTTGAGCTGTCAGTTAACCCACCCGAGAGGAATGTGAGGTAGGATTGGATGCGCTCTCAGACTAGCGGGAGGAAAACGGATACTGGAGGAGCACTGATACTGGACAGAAAGAACCCACACTCAAAGCCAACAAAGCCACTCTGTTGAAAAGCAACTCTGAGTGGGTAACTGTAGCCAATGAGCATTGATTCCTTTGTTGGCTAAAATGCCTAAAAAGCAAAAAGGTTTGAATACCTGGGGGAACCACACCAGCAAGAAGACCAGGGTGAAGAAAAGATGCAAGAGGATGCTTTCTGGATCCAAGTGCGGTGATAGCTTTCTACTTCAACTGTCTCACTCTTTCTCTCCCTCTGGCCCTCCTCTCTTTCCTATTTCTATCTCTCTACCTCATGCTTACTGTTAAAGAAAATCCATGCTATCGACTTCGGCACATGCCTCTTACCTTCAGGTAGAGGCATGTGCCAATAATCGGATCATAAAAGACGTGCTGGTACAACAGACTGCTGCTGTGAGGGGGTGAGATGTGCAATTGATCCTTGGCCCAGGGATTGGCACTGGAGAAGGCAGATGCAGCTCTTCCCTTCCCTGGAGTGTTTGTGCATTGGTCTTACACGCCACTCCTATGTGGAAGGGAGCAACAGAGGTTCGTCGATGTTCACGGATGGAAAAGAATGGCAAAAAGCAAAAGGGTCCAAAAAAACCTCACCGCTTTTTATTAACAAACTACACACTCAGCATGGCAGTTGGTATATGTTTTGCCACTACCTTCTAATAATAAGACAGAAGACTAAAAGAAAAGAGGGAAGAATAAGGGAAAGAGGAATCGCGTAGGAGAGGAAAGAAGATTAAAGTCCTGGGTCCAGCACCGATCCAGCCAACAGGTGTCCAGGGTCCTGAGAGAATGCCACCCGGCCCCTGTGGTGGTACATTTTTCTAGGTAAGTTTTCCCCATTCTGGGATTAGGTTCCTCACTCTTCGTACAAATGAGTTGGCATGTGCAGCCTAGTATTCTAGACTTTTCTGGAAATGGGCTGGGGGGCTTTGGGTTTGTTTTCTTTTTTTTTTTGTGGTCTTGATTCTCCATCTATTGGTCTTGCTTGCTCCTTGACCCCACTCCTGCACTTAAGCTGTTCTTTATGTTGTGTGGTCACTACAGACTGGAACAGGAACTTCAGCTCCAGAATGGGGCTGGCCTACGTTCAATACAGCTCCCCTTTCCAGGCACATGCTGTTATAACTCGTTTGCTTGATGGCTGTTGGTGTTCAGGGCATAGCAGTGCATGAACTCTTTACTGCTTAGGTTTCTACATGGGCCAAAAAACCCAGTTGCCATCTGATGGGGACAAAAACCATCCTTAGGGCACAGAGCAGAATGAAGGGCTTCACATTTTTGATGACAGGGCAACATCTGCACCCTTCTTTTCTTTTCTCTTGTTTTCCTAGTGTTGTGTTTCTTGAACTTGTTTTTGCAAACTTAAGGTGCCAGATGCTACTCTTCCGCTGCAGACGTACCAATAGCTGTGGGGAAGGCATTGATCTGTACGGAAGGGAGTGTGAAGCCAAATTCTTCCTAGATGAGTATGAAGGGATCCCTGAGTTCAGGGCTGCTTGGGCAAAATCAAGCCAGCGGGATTTTAGAGAATTTGGATGCAAATTTGTCGCAGAGCAGAAAATACAGATCTCCTTTTGAGTTTGCTTCCAATTTAATTCCGTTTAATGCAATTCAAATTAATAGAACTCAGAAGGAAAGGGTTGTGGTCTACTATAGCCTGAACTGCAGCTGGTCCATTTTGCCGTTCAAACAATTTTTCCCTTTAGGTACAGCAAGATCTCCTTCAGCACATTAAAGAATTGGAGCAGCTTTGCCCGAGGAACTGGACAGGGTTGAGTTGGTCTTGGAGGTAGTGTCTGCAGGGGGGTTGAGGTGTAGGCTGGTGCTGGCGTAATTCCTGGTACTGGCCTTCTTCCCACTGTAGTCCGGATCCAGTCGTAGTAGTACTGAGTGGAGCTGGAGACTGCAGGCCGTTTAGGTCTAGCACAGCCTACTCCCCAGCTGGTCACACCAATTTGCCAGAAGAAGCCGGCATGCTTATCTTGGCAGACAAGAGGCCCCCCGCTGTCACCCTGGAGCAGAGCAGAGAGGATTAAGGTGCCTCTGTGTGCCCCTGTCAGCAGTCGGAGTTGGTTGCTTTACTCTCTTCAGCCCCTGCCAGAAGAACTGGACTCCTGGCTGAGCAAGGCCCTGCTCAAGTGCTGGAACCTGTAGAACCTCAGCACCCTTGGGAGCAGGTTGGGGGCCTGTCAGGTGAGGCTCTCTGTCTCCCCTGTGCTTGGATGCTTCAGGGTTAGCATCTGGACCCCACAGAGCAAGGACCCACGGATGGGAAAGGGGGCAGAAGCTTCAGCGGCAGTGCAGAGCTGGGGCTGGGAGAGCAACTGGTCAGGGAAAGCACGCGCTGGGCTGTGCTTGGGTGCTGGGATGAGGCTGCCTACACTGCTGGGGGCTGGGGGACTCGGCATGCTCCTACCTGGCAGGTGCCAACGCCGCCCTGGCCAGCACACACGTGGAAGTCATAGATGTACCCATGCAGCCACTCACTACTGTTGCAGAGCTGGTTAGGGACCACTTGCACCTTGGCCTGCTGCAGGATATCTCTACCTGAAGCTGTGAGCAGAGAAAGGAATGAGCTCCCAGCAGCTCTTTGCCCGTGTGTTGAAGTTTTTCCCTAGAGGCTTGCTGGCCTCTAGAGAGGTGTTGGGAGTGCTGTGTCGCTGCTGTGCGGCATTGGGCAGCAGGCCAGGCCAGAGGCATATGTCCCACGGCCTAACTCTGCTGTCAGGAAGGCCCAGCCGTCTCTCCCTGGTGGGCCAAGCTTGCCCTCAGGGTCCAGATCCTTTATGGGAACTCACTCACATTTCACGATTCTGTCACCCCAGCCAGCAACGTAACAGTTTTTCAGCTCCGACACTTTCACTGCAGGACCAGGCAGGCAGGCGGTCTGAATGGTGGAGCTGCACTGGACTGGCCGATCCAGTTCCAGCAAGGCGATGTCGTTATACTCAAGGTCAGGGATGTATTTTTCATGAATAATCAGCCGCTTAATCCGGCGCACTTCCACACCAGGGCCCGACTGGCCCAACGAGGTGGCCCCAAGAACGATGGCCCACTCGCTGATGGGACTGGAAGGCAGATGGAGAGAGGGGTGAGGGCGAGTAGAATCACGTGCTGTAACACCCCAGCCCTTCCTGCCTTCTGCTTCCTGAGGCAGAGAGGAAAACAGCACTCCACAGAGTGAAAGTAGGCTTGAGCTATATTGAGCTGCAGGCTGCTAGGAAGCGGTGGCATGAACCCAGTCGTCTCCCTGAGCAGTCTCTCAGCTGGGCCCTGCAATGTCCTGGCACTAGGCACATGCAAGGAAATGGGATGGGAATAGCATGCACTGGTGGTGTGGGGATATCCCTGTGCCCAGGTCCGACTTACTTTGTGATGTTGACAAAGCAGTGGGCAGCTGAGAGCAGCCACTTTGCGCTGATGAGGGTCCCTCCACAGATATGCACAGATACCGGTGGTTTCCAGACGCAGCGGATACTGGCGATCCCAGCCCAGGCCCCAGACCCTGGCATGACATCTGTGCCACCCACAACGCGTGATGAGCTGAAGGTAGTACCCATGGGCCGCAGCCCACAAGTCTGTCTGGAAGAAGAAAGTCGTTAGTGTCCCATGAGAAGGCCTGCTGCTGTGCTGAAGGTCAGCCAGCTTCCCTCCTCACAAGGCTCTGGTTGCAAAGCCAGCAGGGAGCTGCCTGGGATGTCCACATGTTTGCCCATTTCTGCTTTAGCCCCTTAGACAACTGGTGCCAGCAGCCTGGCCAGTGGTGATAAACGGAGACTCCCACCTACTTTGGGAACTGCTGTGGCCACAGGTGGCAAGCGGGTACCCACAGGGAAGCCCCTAAGCCTTTGCCCGGGCCCCCAAAGAGCCTGAGGCTACTTACCCACAGGCGCCATGTGCAGGCCCGCACAGAGCCAGTAGGATGAGGATGCACAACAAAATCATTGCTGTCACAGCTGCAAGTCAGCTGCAAGGAGAGAGAGCTTGACACCTCCAGGGCAGCTGCCAACGTAATGCCAACAGAATTTGCTTTGCCGCAGTGCCCTCGGCCCTAGGCCTGATGTCACAGAGGGACTGGTTCCATGTTCCAGACACGGTGCTGGCCGCTGCAGGCAGGGGGGAAGGGCAATTTAGAGGCCTAAAACCACAGAAAGGTCTGGATTGGAAGGTACCTTAAGGACTGACTAGTTTCAAACCCCAACCATGCACACAGAGGCCTTCCACTACACCAGGTTGCTCAGAGTCCCATCCAAGCTGGCCTCAAATGGTAAAAGGAATGGGGCATCCACAGCTTCTCTGGGAAACATGTGCCACTCTTGTGCTAATGATACAAGATTTTGCTTGACATCCAAAACTACAGAATTGGCAGTAACAACAATTCAAAGCAACACACATTCTGATTTTTAAAAAGTTTGTGACATTGCAGGACTACTACTGTAGCAATCCACATCACTCACTAATCTCCTTGGGGCTATATGGGCACTGCATAAGATCTTCTTCAGGCTAGCTGTGCTAGCCGTTCTGAGAGAAAGTGGCATTGTTTAGCAAGACCGCCTTTTTCCAGACCTTTTGTGACTTTTTTTTTTTTCTTTTTTCTTTTTTTTTTTTTTAAATTTCAGGCCATTTAAGCGCATAATTTAGCTAAATGCATCTTCCTTAGAGGGATCCTGCCTTTGAAAATGGAAGTGTGGGAGAAGAAAGCAGTCTATCCTTATGCAGAGGTGAAACAGGTGTTTCTCTTCCATGGCTCTGGGCAAGCCTGCACAGACCTAAGGGTAAGGGCCTAGCCCAGTGTTTATGGCTGACCTGGTACACCCCTGATGCCCGCTTTGACTGTGAGCATGATAGTCACAGTAACAGGATGGAGTTTTGTCTTCTAATCCCAGGTGGGTAGAGCTCATCCTCAGGACCACGTAGGATGACCAACACATCCTTCATGACTCGTTCTCTGAGCTGGATGAGATCTGTATGAAAGAGGCTGAAGATGCCGAGTGCAAAGAAATGGCAAGGTAAATCCCTGCTGCCGGCTGCGATGGGAGAGAAGTACCCATGCTGGCTATACCCTCGGGCTCTGCCTTCTGCTCTCTGGAACACTTTCTGCAGCTGCTGATGGAAGCAGCCTTCTCCTCTTGCCAGCCCAGAGCTTTAGCAATGCAATTGGAGACCTGGAGCTGAAGAGGAGATGAATGACAGTATCAAGTGAAGGATCATGCCCTATGTGGCTACTCTCTCCTTGCACAGCCTCTGAACTGAGGAGCTGCACCACAAATGAAAGGATGCTGCTGGACAATTGTGCCAACAGCATCAAAGACACTGAAGGTAACGCGGGAGCCACATCCCTCTGGGAGTGGCCGAGCTTGGTTTGTCGCATGGCCCTTCACTCCCAAATCAACCTTGCCCAGAAGATGCATCCTTTTTCACAAGTCCCATTGGATCTTTAAATTCTGTAGTCATCATCTCTCTAGTATTGCGAAGGCTGGCTCATTAAGTCAATTCCTAAGGCATCCAAGGAAACATTTGCTTACCACACTTCAGCCTATTAGTCGGCATTTTGTACAGTCCCTAACACTTGGTGGCCTACAGCTGCTAGTCTCGTTTCCTAAGTACTGCTTAGTTATACAAAGAATTCCATAGTCCTGCATTACCTGGGTTAGTTGGAACAGTTCAAGTTTTTGTCCTGCACCTATGGCTAAGCTTAACTAGCCAGAATAGCTAGGCATGCTCACACGAGCGACACCCAAGGTTTTCTGCCTCTCATGCTGGAGTGGCAGTCCTCACCTTCCCTTAGAGGCTTTCTCATAGCCCTCCTAACACTGGGGTTTCTGCTCTTTGTCTTGCACTGACACCTCATCCTTTTCTTGACCCTCACCCTGCCTTAAGCCCATGTCCAGCATGAGCCTTGCCAGCCAAGGCTGTCTACCTTGCACCGGGTCTTAGCCATTTCAGTCTTCATCAATTCCCAAGACATTCAAAAAACAGGAGAATTGTATTGATGCATTTCTCATGGAAGGAGGAGATGACTCCAGTACAACTTATGAATAGGGGTGGAGACTCCCTAACAGAAAAACAATTTTACAACCTCTACTACTGACAGAACAGAAGTATGCATATGCAACAAACGGTCAAATGCACAAAAACTCCCCAACTTTCCAGATTTTCTTGGTACACTTTCCTGTCTCAAACTCAGCTCTATGTTATTGCTTCATAGTTGTTCCTAAAGCATTTCAATAGGGTTCTGTATATTCCTCCAGGAGAGGCTGCAGCACCTGCACCATGACCTCCCCATCTGGACCGCAGAGGCACAGGGCATACAAGATGCTGTTCTCTGCTCTCACTACCAGCCACCGCTGGGACCCATAGATTGCCTCCAGCCTCTGGAGCAGCCAGGGCAGCATAGGGTCAAGAACATGCTCTTCTTTTTGGAAATGTTCTGCCCAGACCCGGGTAGCAGGCTACCCACAGCCTCTGCCCCTGCAGGCCCCTGCTCAGCTGGGGAAGGTGTCCCTTGCACAGGAAGCGCTCCTGGGCGCTGGCAGCTGTTTCCATCCAGGAGGCCAAGAGATCTTTCTGCCTCTCTCTTGGTCTCTGGTGATTCTCCCTGGGGTGTGATGACACACTCGAGGTATTTTTGTTCCCGCAGAGAAAACCTGACAGACTCTATCAATCTTCTGCAGAGTGGGCACTCTGCTTTCTTCTCTGCCCAACGCAGCATGCAGCCCATGCAGAACTCATGGCCACAGAGTATGGCATAAGCAACACCCTCTTGCTCATCATGACAAATGGGGCAGCTGCACTCTGTCCCCATGGCTCTGTCTGTTCTCCGTGGCCATTCAGGGAGTCCTGAGAAGCTGCTCCCCATCACTGGCACTACCAAAGAATCTCACACACTGCAACAAAATGGAGAAACCTTGGTCTCTTCCTGTCCCAAGGAGCAGATGAAAAAATGCCCAAGCCCCTGGACAAGGATATCCTCCTGACTCCTCAAGCCCTAATGACCTTCTCACTACCACCCTGGGGAGACTCAGCCTTCAAGGTCTTACAGGCATGCTTGACAGGCTGTGACTTTCTTGAGAGCGTGGAAAGATGGTCTGGGGCAGCTGAAATCGTGTAGGGTTGAGACTCCTGTCTGTGAAAAACAGGTGTTGGGATTAAGTGGTTCAACAATTTGGAGGTCCTGAATTTTTAATTAAATCTCTGGAGGCTGGATTTTTCCTTTCTTTCTATCTTTTTTAAGTTCACTCTTGAATCAGAAAATGTTATTCATTGAATGCAGTTTTTATAAGGGGGAGGTTCTCTTCCAAAGTGAACGCTGTGGGCAAAAATTTAATATGGCCTTAGCAGGCACTGGCGCACGTCAGCTGGGTACGCCGGTCAAGCATCACCTCTGCAGGTGATCTCTAGGGAAGAGTAGATGCGTGGCTTTGCTCCCCGCTGATGACTCTTAGGGGCTCTAAGAACCTATGCACCCTTGATGACCAGAGCTGCATAAGATATTGCAAGACACTTAAAGAGCAGAATTGCCTTAAACACCAATCACAGAACCACAGAATCGACTAGGTTGGAAAAAAAACCATCTGAGACCATTGAGTCAAACCTATGACTCAACACCACCTTGTCAACCAGACCACAGCACTAAAAGCCATGTGCTATCTTTGCTTAAACACCTCCAGGTGACTCCACCGCCTCCCTGGGAAGCCTATTCCAATGCCCAAAATCACCCTTTCTGTGAAGAATCTTCTTCTCAATGTCCAGTCCCAACTTCCTGTGGTACAGCTTAAGACTTTGTCGGCTTCTCTTGCTGCTTGCCTGGGAGAAGAGACTGACCCCCACTGGGCTATACCCTCCTTTCGGGGACTTATAGAGGTTGGTACGCTCACCCCTGAGCCTTCTCTTCTCCAAGCTAAGCAACCCCAGCTCCCTCAGCTGCTCCTCATAAGACACGTGTCCCAGCCCATTCACTATCCTTGTTGCCCTCCTCTGGACCCATTTGAGCATCTCAACGTCCTTCCTAAACTGAGGAGCCCAGAACTGGACGCAGCACTCAAGGTGCGGCCCCACCAGTGCTGACTACAGGGGAAGAATGACCTCCCCGCTCCTGCTGGCCACACCATTCCTGATCCAGGCCAGGATGCCATTGGCCTTCTTGGCCACCAGAGCGCACCGCTGGCTCACGTTCAGCTGCTGTCTCCAGTACCCCCAGGTCCCTTTTCTGCCTGGGCACTGTCCAGCCACACCAACCCCAGCTTGTGGTGCTGCAGGGCTTGCTGTGATTCAAAGGCACGACCTGGCACTTGGACTTGTGAAACCTCCCATTGTTGGATTCAGCACACCTATCCAGCCTGTCCAGGTCCCTCTGCAGAGTCCTCCTACCCTCTAACAGAGCAGTGCTTGCTCCCAGCTTGGTGTCATCTGCAAGGTGATCCCCTTGTCCGGATCATCAGTGAAGATATTTAAACAAGACTGGTCCCAACACAGACCCCTGGGGGGCTGCACTAAGTGACTAGCCCCCATCTGGATGCAGGACCATTGACCTCCAGTCTCTGGGCCTGGCCATCCAGCCAGTTCTGAACACGGCTCCTGCCCAAGCTGTGGGCTACCAGCTTTTCCAGGAGTGCGCTACGGGAGATGGGGTAAGAGGCTTTGCTGAAGGCCAGGTATACAACATCCACAGCCTTCCCGTCATCCACCTGGCGGGTCAGCTGGTAACAAAGGGAGATCAGGTTGGTTAAAGCACAACCTGCCCCTCCTAAATCCCTGCTGGCTGGGTCTGATCCCTCAGCTGTCCTGTAGGTGCTGCGTTATCGCACTTAAGATGATCTCTTGTTTAACCTTACTGAGTACCAAGGTCAGGCTGACAGGCCTGTAGTTTCCCATGTGCTCCTTATGGCCCTTCTTATGGATGAGCATCACGTTGGCCAGCCCAGTCGTCTTGTTACCCAGGACTGATGGTAAATGATGGAAAGCGTCTTGGTGAGGTCTTCTGCCATCTCCTGCACCACCCTAGGATGAATCCTGTCTGGTCTCATCGACTTGTCAGCATCTAAGTGGCTCACATGGTCACTAACTACTTTCTCCTGGATAACAGGAGAGGCTGTTCTGTTCCCTGCTCCCCATCTACGAGTTCAGGAGGCCAGTTGCCTTGAGGACAACCCGTCTTTTTGTTGAAAACTGAAGCAAAGAAGATGCTCGGGACCTCAGCCTTTTCCTCATCTTTGATAACTATATTCCCTCCCTTATGCAATAAAGATGAGAGGTTCTTGCCCCTCCAAGATGCATTAAGATTATTGAAAGGCTTTGCCCACTGTGACAAACTCTCCAAAGAAGCAACTGCTCATCGGCAGCAACTGAAGCTCCCCCTCCCTGAACATGCCTCTGTGAAACTTGAGCTGTCAGTTAACCCACCCGAGAGGAATGTGAGGTAGGATTGGATGCGCTCTCAGACTAGCAGGAGGAAAACGGATACTGGAGGAGCACTGATACTGGACAGAAAGAACCCACACTCAAAGCCAACAAAGCCACTCTGTTGAAAAGCAACTCTGAGTGGGTAACTGTAGCCAATGAGCATTGATTCCTTTGTTGGCTAAAATGCCTAAAAAGCAAAAAGGTTTGAATACCTGGGGGAACCACACCAGCAAGAAGACCAGGGTGAAGAAAAGATGCAAGAGGATGCTTTCTGGATCCAAGTGCGGTGATAGCTTTCTACTTCAACTGTCTCACTCTTTCTCTCCCTCTGGCCCTCCTCTCTTTCCTATTTCTATCTCTCTACCTCATGCTTACTGTTAAAGAAAATCCATGCTATCGACTTCGGCACATGCCTCTTACCTTCAGGTAGAGGCATGTGCCAATAATCGGATCATAAAAGACGTGCTGGTACAACAGACTGCTGCTGTGAGGGGGTGAGATGTGCAATTGATCCTTGGCCCAGGGATTGGCACTGGAGAAGGCAGATGCAGCTCTTCCCTTCCCTGGAGTGTTTGTGCATTGGTCTTACACGCCACTCCTATGTGGAAGGGAGCAACAGAGGTTCGTCGATGTTCACGGATGGAAAAGAATGGCAAAAAGCAAAAGGGTCCAAAAAAACCTCACCGCTTTTTACTAACAAACTACACACTCAGCATGGCAGTTGGTATATGTTTTGCCACTACCTTCTAATAATAAGACAGAAGACTAAAAGAAAAGAGGGAAGAATAATGGAAAGAGGAATCGCGTAGGAGAGGAAAGAAGATTAAAGTCCTGGGTCCAGCACCGATCCAGCCAACAGGTGTCCAGGGTCCTGAGAGAATGCCACCCGGCCCCTGTGGTGGTACATTTTTCTAGGTAAGTTTTCCCCATTCTGGGATTAGGTTCCTCACTCTTCGTACAAATGAGTTGGCATGTGCAGCCTAGTATTCTAGACTTTTCTGGAAATGGGCTGGGGGGCTTTGGGTTTGTTTTCTTTTTTTTTTTTGTGGTCTTGATTCTCCATCTATTGGTCTTGCTTGCTCCTTGACCCCACTCCTGCACTTAAGCTGTTCTTTATGTTGTGTGGTCACTACAGACTGGAACAGGAACTTCAGCTCCAGAATGGGGCTGGCCTACGTTCAATACAGCTCCCCTTTCCAGGCACATGCTGTTATAACTCGTTTGCTTGATGGCTGTTGGTGTTCAGGGCATAGCAGTGCATGAACTCTTTACTGCTTAGGTTTCTACATGGGCCAAAAAACCCAGTTGCCATCTGATGGGGACAAAAACCATCCTTAGGGCACAGAGCAGAATGAAGGGCTTCACATTTTTGATGACAGGGCAACATCTGCACCCTTCTTTTCTTTTCTCTTGTTTTCCTAGTGTTGTGTTTCTTGAAATTGTTTTTGCAAACTTAAGGTGCCAGATGCTACTCTTCCGCTGTAGACGTACCAATAGCTGTGGGGAAGGCATTGATCTGTACGGAAGGGAGTGTGAAGCCAAATTCTTCCTAGATGAGTATGAAGGGATCCCTGAGTTCAGGGCTGCTTGGGCAAAATCAAGCCAGCGGGATTTTAGAGAATTTGGATGCAAATTTGTCGCAGAGCAGAAAATACAGATCTCCTTTTGAGTTTGCTTCCAATTTAATTCCGTTTAATGCAATTCAAATTAATAGAACTCAGAAGGAAAGGGTTGTGGTCTACTATAGCCTGAACTGCAGCTGGTCCATTTTGCCGTTCAAACAATTTTTCCCTTTAGGTACAGCAAGATCTCCTTCAGCACATTAAAGAATTGGAGCAGCTTTGCCCGAGGAACTGGACAGAGTTGAGTTGGTCTTGGAGGTAGTGTCTGCAGGGGGGTTGAGGTGTAGGCTGGTGCTGGCGTAATTCCTGGTACTGGCCTTCTTCCCACTGTAGTCCGGATCCAGTCGTAGTAGTACTGAGTGGAGCTGGAGACTGCAGGCCGTTTAGGTCTAGCACAGCCTACTCCCCAGCTGGTCACACCAATTTGCCAGAAGAAGCCGGCATGCTTATCTTGGCAGACAAGAGGCCCCCCGCTGTCACCCTGGAGCAGAGCAGAGAGGATTAAGGTGCCTCTGTGTGCCCCTGTCAGCAGTCGGAGTTGGTTGCTTTACTCTCTTCAGCCCCTGCCAGAAGAACTGGACTCCTGGCTGAGCAAGGCCCTGCTCAAGTGCTGGAACCTGTAGAACCTCAGCACCCTTGGGAGCAGGTTGGGGGCCTGTCAGGTGAGGCTCTCTGTCTCCCCTGTGCTTGGATGCTTCAGGGTTAGCATCTGGACCCCACAGAGCAAGGACCCACGGATGGGAAAGGGGGCAGAAGCTTCAGCGGCAGTGCAGAGCTGGGGCTGGGAGAGCAACTGGTCAGGGAAAGCACGCGCTGGGCTGTGCTTGGGTGCTGGGATGAGGCTGCCTACACTGCTGGGGGCTGGGGGACTCGGCATGCTCCTACCTGGCAGGTGCCAACGCCGCCCTGGCCAGCACACACGTGGAAGTCATAGATGTACCCATGCAGCCACTCACTACTGTTGCAGAGCTGGTTAGGGACCACTTGCACCTTGGCCTGCTGCAGGATATCTCTACCTGAAGCTGTGAGCAGAGAAAGGAATGAGCTCCCAGCAGCTCTTTGCCCGTGTGTTGAAGTTTTTCCCTAGAGGCTTGCTGGCCTCTAGAGAGGTGTTGGGAGTGCTGTGTCGCTGCTGTGCGGCATTGGGCAGCAGGCCAGGCCAGAGGCATATGTCCCACGGCCTAACTCTGCTGTCAGGAAGGCCCAGCCGTCTCTCCCTGGTGGGCCAAGCTTGCCCTCAGGGTCCAGATCCTTTATGGGAACTCACTCACATTTCACGATTCTGTCACCCCAGCCAGCAACGTAACAGTTTTTCAGCTCCGACACTTTCACTGCAGGACCAGGCAGGCAGGCGATCTGAATGGTGGAGCTGCACTGGACTGGCCGATCCAGTTCCAGCAAGGCGATGTCGTTATACTCAAGGTCAGGGATGTATTTTTCATG